>NC_053027.1:516110561-516216481 GCF_003073215.2 Triticum urartu | reverse complement strand
GATCATTTGAATGGATGGGGGCCTTCAAATCTTGACAAATTTTGGGCAAAATGTGTGATGAGCTTGAGAGGAAGAGGGAAAAGAACAGAGAGGAGAGGGGAAAGGGGAAGAACAGAGCGAGCTCGGGTGGATGAAGGGTCTATGTAGGACGACCTTTAGTACCGGTTCGTGATACGACCCGGTACTAAGGGTGTGTTTGGTTGGGGAACCAACTGTCATGGAATGGAATGGCTCCATTCCAGAGGAACGGGTCCATTCCATTCCTGTGTTTGGTAAGAGCAAAAGAGAGGAACGGGTTGGTTCCGTTCCGGTGTTTGGTTGGAAGCACGGAATGGAAAATGGAATGACATAAATTTCTAAATTTCGGCAGCATATCATTTGTATTTTCAAGAAAGACAACATAACATTATATATTGACAAGTTAACATATAAATGACAACACATAAAACACAGATTTCAACATGGTGCACATAGTTAAACACATTTGACAGTCATACATGTGTAGTTCACATAAGAAGCTCTCCAAAAGCAAGCAAAGTGCAATAGAGCCATACATGTCCAAGTAATACTTGACAGCCACACACGTCTAGTTCATGTACGAAGCATCGGCTCCCCTAACCATCCTTTTTCTTTTGTTCATCTTCTTGACCATCTAAGATTGATGCATGCTATCAAAATTATTACACATCACCACATATTGCAAAGATGTACTGGACAATAGCAAATTGAACAAAAATATGTACTACACAACAACAATTTGAGCAAAAAAATCATATTGGAGATCAGCATATACAAGGGGAGAGGAAGATGAGTTTGTACCTTCAACAGAGAGGAGAGAAAATGGATCGAGGGAGAGCGAGGGAGATGAGACCCTGCCTTCTTCCCCTTCTAACCTGCAGATTGAGTGAGGGGGTGAGAAAATGGATCGAGGGAGAGCGAGGGAGATGAGACAGTGGCGCGCGAATGCGAGGGACATGGCCGGCGTCGCGGAATAGCTGCAGAGGGGCGGTGGCGCAGAGAGGGAGAGGACCGGCGCCACAGAGAAGGAGAGGGCCGGCGCGCAGAGAGGGAGAGGGACAGCGGCGCGCGAGAGCTGGAGAGGGGCGTCAGAGCAGAGAGGGAGATGGCCGGCGGCGCAGAGAGGGAGAGGGACGACGGCGCAGAGGAGAGGGAGGGAGGAAGAGGGGCGGCAGCGCACCTGTGCATGGAGGGAAGGAGGAGAGCAGCGATAGGGTTGGGGCGGCGGCGCACAGGAGAGGGAGGAAGGAAGAGCCGTTCCGCGTGGTTTCCTCGATTTGGAGGTCTTGGCGCATTCCGGATCTGAGGCGAATATTCGCTAAGCGGGGACGACTTGGTTCTGCTTTGGTTGGCCTACGAACGCTGGAATGAGGCCCAGGAACGGGTCCGACCCATGACATTCCGGCCCGTGACTGGAACCAAACACACCCTAAAGGTGCTGGAGGGCCCCCGGACTGACAACATCCTGCCACCACTCACTTTAGTACCGGTTCATGGCACGAACCGGTGCTAAAGGTTCTCCACGAACCGGTACTAATGAGAGCGGCCGGCTAGCCGTTGGAACCGGCACTAATGCACACATTAGTGCCGGCTCAAATTCAAACCGGCACTAATGTGCTTCACATTTGACCCTTTTTCTACTAGTGCATCTGAAAAGTCTTTATGCACATTGACGGTGTCCTGGACTAGGGGGTACTCACCACGTCGTCTCCCGATCTATTAGATTGGGCCGAGGACCCCCGTGGCCGTATACTCATGGGCCAGTTCGGACGGCTGCCGCATACAAGGAAGATTCCACAAGACTTGGCGATCAAGACAAGGACTTCTCCCCACCGGCGTATTCGGCTAGGACTCTTGTTATCCTAGGCCTCCGGTGCATTATATAAACCGAGGCCAGGCTAGTCGATAGATATACAATATATACAACAATCATACCATAGGCTAGCTTCTAGGGTTTAGCCTCCTTAATCTCATGGTAGATCTACTCTTGTACTACCCATATCATTAATATTAATCAAGCAGGACATAGGGTTTTACCTCCATCAAGAGGGCCCGAACCTGATTAAAACATCGTGTTCCCTGCCTCTTGTTACCATCCGGCCTAGACGCACAGTCCGGGACCCCCTACCCAAGATCCGCCGGTTTTGACACCGACATTGGTGCTTTCATTGAGGGTTCCGCTGTGTGATCGACAAAAGGATCGATGGCTCGCCTGCAGATCAACTGCGACTTCGGCATCTTCGTCACCAGCTCGACTGGTCACCTTGGTTAGACCAAGAATTGCGCCCCGTGTTCGGATCACCATGTCCGGACGAGGGCCTTCATCAAACATCAACTCCGATCTCTATCAAGATCACGGAGGAATCATCTATGGAGCTCGGGGGCTCAACGTCAACATTGCCCTCAAGCGACCGTGCTGTTTTTCTAGACAGCGAACTCGTATCTGCCACCACCACCACCCCCTCGAGTATCGCTTTGACGATCGCTTTGGTGGAATTGTGCGGAATTGAGTCTACAACAACCCTAGAAAATTTCGTCGAGTTCCGATGGAGGAATCTCTGGCAATCCACGATATACCGGAGCCCTATCAAATCTGGACGGGAATTTGGATGAGTTTAGGGCGTGGTGTCCAGATTCTAGCTCGGACGTCCTTTGGAAGATCCAACCGTTGACCGGCTGCGGAATTCCTATATCTACCACCTCTCAAAATTTCGACTCGATCCGACCGTCCAAACTCCGGGAACCTTCCGATTAGTGCATCACTTTTCGGATCTATTTTCTGCGCGAAAACGAATCCGACCCGAGTTCATCTTTTTTATGAACAGAATTTCGGACATCCCTTTTGAAGGAAGTTTTGTATGGGGTATTGTGTTTTGTTCCCGAACACATCCCACTAACTGTAAGATCTTTTGAACATGATCTTCAACATCATGCTGGTGTCAAACCAGTCCGGCAATATTACTCCACGGCTGCCGACCTGTGCTAGACACGACGTGACTTTGTTGAACCGAGCTCAACTTTTTCGGATCATCATCTCGGCAAGCCGAACAAGAGCCCGGCATCGCAAAGGATAAATCATCACTAACATCGTCGCCCCACGGATTACACGGAGCGGGCATACCGGCATCGCCGCACGGTCGCTTCATCAAGCCGGCATCGACCACGTCACGACCTGCATCGACAGGGCCGCACTATTGCTTCTTCAAGCTGGTGCCCATCATGCCGACCTACTTCGACTCATCGGCTGACATCAAGGCTTCGGCATCTGGCTGGACCGGGGGCTTCGCCATCTCTTCATCAACCTACTCCGGACACTTCGGCGTCACTAGCCGACCAGCTCCGTCACGTTAGCTGGGCCGAGGGCTTTGCCTCGGCGAGTCAACCTTTACCAGCATTGCCATGCCGTCGTTTTATCGCCCATCAGGCAATGGGTGTGCGGAGCGGGTCCCAATTTTAGGAATAACCTTCCTTCGGATTGCTACAACAAATAAACCAGGTGCTATTAATCCCAGTATTTTTTGCTTGTTTGGGTTCATTTTTCCCAAGGAATTATTACTCTGATTTGTCCGTCATATGTACACAGGTCTATCAAATGGTGGCCTCATTAACGACAGTTGCATGGTGGTTCGGTCAGTTTCCGTACATAGTCCGGCGAACGCCGCACTCGGAGCTCGGACCGACCTGCGAATTCAGACTTTGCCACGCCTTTACCGCATCACGCCGACGCCCTGCATCGACATTGACTTCGGCGCCAGGCCATATTTCTCTTATTACTCACTTTGCATAAATTATATATTATGCAACGATTTTTTTAATTATCATTATTACTATGATCTCCGGTTTGCACTATTTTTTGTGCACAGGAAAATGATCCGGGGACTTCGGCGTCACTCTGCCGGTGTGCATTGATCGTGCTATGTCACCACTTCGGTGTGTCAAGCTCCCCGCTCCGCCACCTCGGGACCGGCTTGAGGGATGGAACCTTGCCCCGCATCAAGCTCGGACCGCGTCATCAATACCGAACACATTAACCAGCTAAGTCGCTTTCATGCTCAAAGCTTTAATTTCTAATTTGCGTTCGGTTCGACCAAGCATTATACTTTTTTGAAAAAAAGTTGCTTCTAAAAAATTTCCTTGTCCAAACTTTGTTTGTGACGCATGAATTCAAATACCTCGTTTACTTGGGGACTTCCTTCATGAAGCTTTTCCTGTTGCATATGATTATACTTGTACGGCTTCGTTCCTTGTTCGTGTATTACGCCACAATATGCACCATATTGACTTAAGCGATTTGCAAGCTGGGTTGCCTCGCTCCTGTGTTTACCCCTACGTTCCCGATTGTTCGGCTAGGGAGTAAAGGGAGCACCTCTGCGATTGTCACGATCGGTTCACCCGAGCCGGACCTCAGACTGGGTGAAGCCGAAAGCTAGCGCTCTTATAGTTATTCAATGATGGTCGGCACACAACGGAACTCATGAGTACAAAAAATCTATTGCACAAGTCTCAGAATAACAATGAGCACCGAAGAAAGGTATCGGTGGGGGTACTATTTTCTTCAAAGATGCTTCTTACTCTTCGCAGTAATATAGCATAAGTTTCCTGAGCGCGCTTTGTCTGTTACAGCCTTATGGCCTGATTGCCTGGTTATTGAAAACACCGTCGATATTCTCGACCGATGGAGTACATAACACTTTTCGGTCCTTAACCGAAGAGGGAGAAGCCGACGGTCGGTTAAGACGCGTTTAAAGTTCGGTTCAACATAGATATGATATAAGTACTTCGGTACATGCAATCATTCTTCTACCCAAGTCACTTGGGGGCTCTTAAGTTTATTTGAGCCGTTTTATAATAAGTGTTCTTCTTCTCAGTCGTTGCAAAGTTCTATTATTATTATTATTTATCACTTCTTTTTCGACGCGAGTGTGCGGTCACTAGCCGGGGAGCCTAATTTCTCTCTCAAAGCCGCTAGAGTTTAGTTTTCTAAACTGGCCTAATGAGAAGTACTCCGCCCTCGGGATAGGAGGTTGAAGCCGTAGACTGACCCGCTCGAAGTCTTGAGATAGGATGTGTCATGTTAAAGGACGACAGAAGCACTCCTTTTTTCTAAGACCAATTTTCGGATTGGCGCCGAACACTTGATCTTATTCGGACATCATGTTTTTACTAACGTTTCTTGGTTTTCCAAGCTCTTTGGCACTTTTAAACTATTTGTGCTTTTCCAGCATTAGTCTCGCAGTGCAACGCCGGATACCTTTAGGGATTCGGCAAAAACATTCTCAGATATTGCTATATATGCATCGGTTTCGAATTGTGTCTTCGGTCAATAGTTGGGTTGCCCGGCTCCTGCACTTGCTTCCTATGTTCCGTTTTGTTCGGCTAGGCGTGCAAAGGGAGAACCACTGCGATTGTGCTTCCAGCTCACATGGTTAAGCATCTTAGTGGAGAAAGCCGAAAACTGACTGTCACAATAAGCGTAAACTGGTCAGCGATCCGATGACTATGACGGGCCATTCATAACATTGGCCGAAGTGTTTACGACTTGACCTCGACCGTCGCCGAACACTACCGGGGGCTATTAACTGGACTCCCAAACTAAATCCTCGATATTTTGCTCTTACATTCGAGTTGAGGTTTCATGATCATGCTTAGCATGACAACCCAAAGAAAGGAACCGATAGCGGGACTATTTTCTTTGGAATATATTTCTTCTGTTAAACAGTAATATAACATATCTCTCCGCATACCTTTGTTTATAAAACCGTGTGGCCAGATTGCCTTGTTTGTCGTAAATCTTTGCCTTCATAAAGGCTTTATAAAGTAGGACAAACACTCCTCGGCTACTGGCCAAGGAGGTGGAAGCCGATGGTCGGTCAACAAAGTTTTGTACAATGCGGATTCGAGCATTAATGACGTAAAGTACTTGGATACATAGAGTCATTACACATAATTTGTGATTTTACTATGGATATTGATCCTTAATTCGGCCACCTGTGTCCGCATTAAGGCTCGGGGGCTACTGGGCTTCGGGCTTATTATTTACAAATATTAAAGGGGCACATCGATCCCTTGATCTGGTGTTGCCACCCGACCAGTGTCTCGGGGGCTACTGCATTGCTTGTCCAATACAGAAAATTTTATGTGCAATATAGTTTCCGAGGAGATTTTGATCCTCAGGTTGGTCGGCCGCACCCAACCTGAGTCTTGAGGACTGAGCACGCCGCTTTTGTGTCCCGAAGTATTCTGCCGAGCTAGGACTTGATCCTCAGGCCGATTTTGCAAATCAACCTGAGTCTCAGCGACTACTGGGATCAGCGGTCTTATGTCATCTTTCATGTGCATCTCGGGTTTTAGACCGATACACACCTTGAGGGCTACTGGCTATATATCTCGGCAGAGAATAAATTGCACCAATAAAAAATATTGACAAAAAATCGGCCCATAGTCAGGGTGGTGCACCACCTCGGAAGCAGTCTGGCATAAAGCTCGGGCGCTAGTGGGTGGCTCCGTAGAGGGCATTTCCGGCATTAAGCTCGGCTAAAATCCTTCAACTTTTTTGAACCAAGGTGATATGACACCTCGGATATAGTCCGACATTGGAGCCTGGACACAGTCCGGCGTTGGAGCTCGGATATACAGGCCGGCGTTGGAGCTCGGATACACAGTCCGGCGTTGGAGCTCGAATACATTCCGGCTCTAGAGCTGGGAAGCGGTCCGGCGTTGGTGCTCGGCTGCAAAAGATATCTCGAATGCAGTCCGACGTTGGAGCTCGGACGCAAGAGGACCCTGCCTCCCGGGAACAACTTCAAATCCGAGCTGTGGCATAAAAATAAACAAGGCATTGACAAAGGCCGGAAACTTAAAGGGGCTCCTCGGATACCCGACGTGTAAACTCGTCGAATGCATTTTGGCGATCCTCAAGATCGAAGATAAAGAAGATTTGTTGAACCAATTTTCAAGACCGGCAACCGAAGATGAAGAACAGTTCGGAAGAATCGAGGAGCGTCCCTAACTTGAAGACCGGTTCAGGGGGCTACTGACGGTGTCCTGGACTAGGGGGTACTCACCACGTCGTCTCCCGATCTATTAGATTGGGCCGAGGACCCCCGTGGCCGTATACTCATGGGCCAGTTCGGACGGCTGCCGCATACAAGGAAGATTCCACAAGACTTGGCGATCAAGACAAGGACTTCTCCCCACCGGCGTATTCGGCTAGGACTCTTGTTATCCTAGGCCTCCGGTGCATTATATAAACCGAGACCAGGCTAGTCGATAGATATACAATATATACAACAATCATACCATAGGCTAGCTTCTAGGGTTTAGCCTCCTTGATCTCGTGGTAGATCTACTCTTGTACTACCCATATCATTAATATTAATCAAGCAGGACGTAGGGTTTTACCTCCATCAAGAGGGCCCGAACCTGGGTAAAACATCGTATTCCCTGCCTCTTGTTACCATCCGGCCTAGACGCACAGTTCGGGACCCCCTACCCGACATCCGCCGGTTTGGACACCGACACACATGCCCCTAAGGACCAGCGCCCTTGAACCCTTAAATCGGTCTAAAGAACATAACATCGAATCTTGATGTCGTGTACGCACAGGGATAAACCATAACTCCGGCCCCCGAGAAGTGGCAGAAATCTAAGACGGGGCTCCTTTTAATCCGCCTTGATGGACAAACTTGAGGGGGATCAAAGCCCGGAAGACTGACTTGAAGAAGAAGCGTTGTCATTCGTCCGAGCGCCGCTCCTGCGAGGACTAAAGCTCTAACCTGTCTACTAGCTGAAGCTGAGGCATCCAAATTTCCCTCCCCGCCACCGACCGTCGGATCGACAGGCAAAGGGGGGGTGAATCCATATGTCTTTTCCCAAATGGTAAGTGCCACGTGTATGGCACGAAGCAATTTGGCCCTGGCGTTTTTTACAACGAAAGTTGTCACCTGAAAAGAAAAAACAAACTAAAAAAAAGGGAAACTTGCCATCTGAAAAGAAAATTGACATGCTTGACAACTAAAATTACCCTCACGTCACTAAACTTGCCAGCAAAAACGTTCGAAGTTGCCATGTGTTCATGCCACACATGTGACACTTATTAGGGTCCTTTTTTTTGCGTGGTAGAAATACCTTTATCTGAAAGTGGTGAATATTGCATATATAAAAAGTATATTGTTTCACAATTGTGTCCTTTTGAAAAGAAAAAAATCATGTCATCATACTATGTTTACATAGTAGGATTCTTCCGTTTAGCAATCGATGGCTAGGACGACATTTTCTCTTGCAGTAGCGGAATTTCTCAAATACGAAATGCATTGTCAAAATCATCTCGTTTCTTTAGATATACCCCGCTGTCCCGAAATATAAGACGTATTTTCACACCATGAATCTTCTTTCTCGATATACTATTGCCCAGCAATTCTCTTGCGAATCTGGAACGGAACCAACAGTATATATTCGGGAGTTGGATAAAGTCCGGATGCGATTGCGGATGCGCCTGTGCGGATCCCGATCGATCGATCGATCCTCGCTTTTTCAACCCGGGCAGAAAGCGCGTACTAGCTAGCTGGCCCGGGCGCCCGCGGTCGGAGACACGAGCGGCCAGCGGCGGCAAAACCATTCCCGTGCATGCATACGCAAAGACGCAAAAGTGTTGTCCTGCGGTGGTGGTACGGGCACCATCCATCGGCCGAACATTCCGGCCACCCCGTGGTGGGCAACCCCCGCTGATCGAGTGCTTAGGAGCCGTGATCACGGTCTCGATCGTGCGATGCGCCCGCACGGCCGCACCCAACCAGCCTTCCCCGGCTCAGTGACAGTGTGCCGGACCGACCATCACCGTGACGCCCGTCTCCGGTCGTGGGTGTAGTGGGCTCGTCGCTAACACACTAGCTTGGGTAGTAGTTGCTGCCATTTTCGTTTGGGAGTATGCCACCTTTTGGTGAGGAAGGTGGTTGATCAACTGAAAACGAGCCGTGGCCGTGAATGGCATAGCCCAAGGTCAGTGGGGCAGTGATGCTTCCATAAAAGCTAGGCTACGTCCGGCGCTGTCCTCCGGCCGATCTGGCCAGCCTCTGTGCCTTTTCAGCCATGGAAAGCCTGTAGTGCTCGGTAGCAAGTCTATGCGAGTGGGTCGGTCAACCGGGATCGACTGCGGCAAGTACTAGCTGAAACATCACATGTGCGAGCTCATCTCTCTATCACAAAATTCACGGTCATCGCCATCTAGCATCGGATACGCAGGTGCTGCCACAAATTCAGACGAATGCAGAAACTAATAAAACTGAAACGTTGCTAGAGGCGGATGGAACAGGCATCGTGGCATTAATTGTAAAGTGTGCGACACGAACCCTACCAAGGTTGGACCATCCATCCATCCCATGCCGGTGAGACTACATTCGTATTACTACATCCCAAATAATTCTCCCCGACACTGGTCCTCTCGCTGGCCGCACAGTACTACGAAGACGACGACGTAGCAGGCCGCACCGACACAACATCCGTATGTCTGTCCATCGCTGCTCTACACTTTTTTTTTGAAAAAAAAACAGATCTTTATTCATTTCAATAACAATTACATCGATTTATGAGGAGGAGTACAATTTCACTCAAAGGCTCCTCAAACCAGTCAAAAGTTGAAGAAATTTAGCTAACTTAGCAAGTTCATGGGTAATTTTATTTGCTTCTCTATTACTACAGTGCTTAAATCAAATTCACAAGCGAAAAAGTAACAATCGCTGCCCTACACTTGGTAGTACCTACTCCTACTTGTTACTCCACGGTAGAGTAGTACTAAGGCCAACTCTAGCGCGCGACCATATTCTGGCCCGGGTGCGTTGCACGCGGCGCGAACGGATTTTTGTCCGTTTTCTGTCCGTTTTCGACCCATCCCCGACCCAAGTTTGGGCCTTTTTTAGGGTGAAACGGACAACGCGCGGACGGGCGGGACGCGCGTGCTTGTCCTCCCTGGCCCGCCCGTCGGTGGCACAAAGCAAAACCCCCGCGCCCCATTTGACGCCATTTTCCCCCAAACCCTCTCACGTCCCGCCCCCCCCCCCCCCATCCATGGCCAACGCCCCGTCGAAATCCAGCGGCCTGGCCGTCGACCCGCCCGGAAAGGTGAAGAAGAAGGCGGCCAGGGGTCCAAGGAAGCCGCGGGGGAAATGCACGCCGGAGGAACTCGCCAAGATGGACGCGGAATCGGCGAAGAGGAGGAACCAGAGGGCGATCGTCAAGGGCAAGACCGCCGCGGCCAAGTTCACCGCCGAGCGCGATGCGGTGGAGGCCGCGCGATGCAAGGCCGAGGTCGAGGAGAAGGAGACCATCATCAACAAAGCGCACGCCCTCCCCATGCTTGGCCTTTGCCGCCCGGCATGTTTCTCTGGTGCGGTCATCGGCCCGGCGAGCACACGGTCGTCGGTCGCCAGGCTTCACCACTACCCGTCGCCGACGCCGCAGACCACGCCTATGTCGCCCGACTTTCCCCCGCCAAGGCACGATGGCCAGACCCCGTTTTTCGGGGTCGCTGGACATTGGCGTGATCGCGCCGTCCATCCCGCGCCCCTTGGCCGTCATCGACCTCAACGTCACGCCGGGGTCCAGCGGCGGCGGCCGCCCGTCCGTCGAGATGCAAAGAAAGCAAGCACGAGCACCGTTTACGGGCACCATGTCGTCACCCGGCGTCCTGTTTGACGAAATGCCAACACCAATGTCAACAGTCGACGACCCCTTCTACAACTAGTTCATGGAGAATGTGATCTACGAGGGTGGGCATGGCGGTGCCTACAATCCCGACGAGACCCAAAGTCAGGATGGCCGCGCCCAGTACGTTGCTGATGAAGAGGCCCACGACCATGCTGACAACGACCATGATGACTCGTGGCATGAAGATGATGACATCTATTGCGAAGGTGATGTTGATGAAGAAGAAGGCATTGATATTGATATTGAGGGCGAGCCATTGTTCATCGACGAGCTCACCCAAAGAGCGGAAGCACAAAAAAGGAAGAACATTCACACGGGTTCATATTCATAAGACGAGGACAAGTTGATTTGCCAATGTTGGATGGAGATTAGCCAAGATCCGAGGACCGGCGCGCAACAAAAGGGCTTTGTTTTTTGGACGAGAGTCCAAAAAACATTCCATGGAAGAAAGATGTTCGAGCCCTGCCAAATTACGAGCGACTGTGGCATCACCTCGATTCAAAAAAGGTGGTTGTTCATTCAACAAGAGTGCAACAAGTATTGTGCCGCACTTGAGAGCGTTGAAGCATGACCCGTGAGTGGTCTTGACATGGGGTCATGGTATGCTCTCCTCATCCTAGTTCTTTCGTTGCTACGGCCATAAGACTTTGGCCTTGTATATGTTTGCATGTTCAATTATTGTTGATCATGTGGTGTAGGCATTTCAATCTTTGGAAGCATTCAAGGCCCGGGACAATGACAAGCCATTCACTCTTACGCATTGTTGGACGATCATCAACAATTGCCCTAAGTTCAAGGATCAATACCGTGAACTTCAAAGGAAGAGAGGCAAAAAGACGGTCGCATTGGCCGAAAGTGGAGATGGTGAGGCGTTGAAGAGGCCGAGGGGCAAGACCAACTCCAAGGATGGATGAAACGTGATGCGTCATCCATGGCCTTGCATGAGATTTTGCACAGCATGTCAAAAGGACGTGAGGAACGAGAAGAAGCGACAAAGCAAGGACGAGCAAATGAAGCAATACCTAGAGCTCCAAAGGAAGAAGCTTGAGATGGAGGAGACGTCCCGGCAAAGGCAGCTCGACATCGAGGCCGCCAATGTCACAGCCAGGCAGAGGCAGCTCAACATCGAGGCCACCAATGCCGCGGCCAAAGCAAAGGAGGTGACCCTTGCGATCATGAGCGTGGACTTGACAAAAATGAGCGAGAAGCTGGTTCGAGGCTAGGCAGAAGAGAATGTTCGACGCCGACGACCTGAACTAGGTCGTCTGATCGACCGTGGTCGTTGTTTTTGAAGGCTGGCATGGGTGTCGACCGCTGGGCCGCTGGCTGTGTTGCTGGCGACAAAACTATTCATTTTTGGGCTAGATGTGTTGCCGCCCGCTGGCTGTGTTACCGGCGACAAAACTATTCATTTTTGTAGGCTGGCTTTGTTGTCGGCCGCTGGCTGTGTTGCCGGCGAGGATGTGTGGGCCGTTGACTGTGTTGCCGACGAGGACGTGTAGGCCGTTGGTTGCATTGCCGGCGTGATCTAGGGCCGTTGGCCTGAACTAGGGCGTGGTTTTGAAAGCTGGCATTTGAAAAAGGAGATGGACAGGAGAGGGCCAAAGGATGTGTCCGCGTACTGAGCGCACGACCACCGCATTTCAGAACAGGTCCGGACACGACCTCATTGCTCTACCTAAACAAATAGAATCCGGACAAACAAATGTTCATTTGGGGCCGTGCACTGGGAGTTGGCCTAAGCTGAACGCAATCAGGCGTCCGGACTCGTCCCATCCCTGCTTGTTCGGAGCTGCAAAACGATTTCTTCCCGTCTTGGTTTCTGTTGAGCAGTTGAATCAGGAGCAGTGCACGGCGCGTCGTCCCGTCTGGGAAATGCCGGATCGGATTTTGCCGCGAATCTACCCGAGCGCTGCAGCACGGCACGGTGGATGCGGCCAAGAACGCACGGTGCCCAAATCTATCTGCCGCCGCGTTGGATGCCATATACTAGATCACGGGTCGGATTATCTGAGGGCTGCCTGAGTGTCGAGCACTAGTAGATAGAAGATGGACAAAAGAGAACAGCTAGGATTTTCGAACACGGGCGTCAATGTCAAACAGTAGGCTGGTGGATGGCCACTTTATTATCCGTTGCGGTTGGGCGCATGCATGTGGGATGCGGCCAAGATTGCACCAACGCGTTGGATGTTGCATGATGATCACGCCTGGCACGGCAGCAGCTGAAACCCAATCGCGGTTGGCTCGGGCCTAACACGGGAGAGGCTTCTCCACCTGCAGGCAGATCGCGAGAAAGTACTCTGAGTTTGGTCGCTTGCCAGTGGGTAAAATCAGCGAACAGCAGTGAACAATGCACAACGACGAACATTCATCCTTTTTCTTTTCTGATTGCACAAACAGTCATCTCAGTGACTCGGTCAGTATACATGGACTGAGACTTCAGAATGGGACATTGTCTTGTCGCAGGGTAGTACTGGCAGTTCAACATCAGCGCAACAAATATTAGTATTATTTTGTCTGAACACTCCCTCCGTACCAAAATATAAGACGCTTTTTCAGCTCAAATGGAGCTGCAAAAACGTCTTATATTTTGCAGACCAGTGCCGGAGCCAATGCACGGTCTCATGGTCTTGCCCCGAACTCAAACTTTTTAACGGAAAAGACATGTACCTCCAGGTTATACGAGGGAGAACACGAGGGTGGAGCAAATTGATAACAGAAAAGCGACCGTGCTTGCTGACAAACATGCCCTCTAAGATATACGTAGATACTAGAAAGAGCGGATGGTCAATTCAAAAGAAAGAACCCGGTGCTAGTAGTACCTTTCTAGAATGATCACCCATGCTGCAGTACATCTGCAGGGATAAAACAGCACTGCACGTAAGCATGCCTTGGTTCATTACCAGAAAGCAATGAGAAATTAAAGCAGGCAACATCACGTGCCTGTCACACAATTCCAAGTAACCTCGAAATTTTCAGGTGCTAACAAGAAGAGAGCGTCATCTCCTTCCAACTGCTACGGACAACCACATTTTAAGTTCCAAGGCATAATAACGATAAGAGCAGACCAAAATAGGAGGAGGTTTTCAGCAGGAAAACCCCAAACCTGGGAAGTATATTTTGGCTCAAGCTTCCAATCTGAAAGCAGACCAATTTCTTGCTAAAGCAACAAACTACACAATTTTTAGCATGCCATGGCAGAGCTAACATTACGGATCGATGATATATACTCCCTCCGTTCCTAAATATAAGATGATATATACTCCTTCCGTTCCTAAATATAAGTCTTTTTAGAGATTTCAACAAGTGTCTACATACAGAGCAAAATGAGTGAATCTACACTCTAAAATATGTCTATATACATCCGTATGTAGTTTGTAGTGAAATCTTTAAAAAGATTTACATTTCGGAACGGAGGGAGTATTTAGGAATGGAGGGAGTACAATCTTGGTGAATCAAGCGGAAACATGCAATCTACAGCAAAGAATGCACTGAGCTTCAAACTAAGCATGGGCTTATATTAGAAACGGCTAGCTACAAAATAAGCAACCAGATGTGAATTTGCTTCAAGACAGGCTCACTATTTTTAATTTGATGGGAATTTAATAGCGGCACTGCAAGCTTGTGAACCTTAAGCATGCCTCCAACAAGCACAGCTATTATATGTGTGTTATGCTGACAAAGTGACGACGTTAACCTTAAAATCAGGACATTATTCAAACAAGTCAAAACCTTGAAACCAGAACTACTGTCAAGAAAATTATTTGTCTTAACCCATTGTAAAGGCCCTGAATTGGAATAATTTTATCACAACAAACCGCTGAGTACAGATCAAGAACAAAGCCATTTCTCATGTTAGCCAGCATGCAATTTTTAGCATGCCATAACGGAGCTAAAAATTACTGACCGATAATATTTTTAGCATGCCATAACGGAGCTAAAAATTACTGACCGATAATATTTTTAGCATGACATAACAGAGCTAAAAATTACTGACCGATAATGTATATACCATCTTGGTGAATCAAACAGAAACATGCAATCAACAGCGAAGAATGTACCGAGTTTCAAACATCCTAACATAAGCATGGGCTTATATCAGAAATGGTTTGCTACGAATTGAACAACCAGGTGTGAATTTGCTCCAGGACAGGCTCGGTATTTTAAACTTGATGCAAATTTAATAGTGGCACTGCAAGCTTGTGAACCTTAAGCGTGCCTCCAACCAGCACAGTTATATAATGTGTGTGCTATTCTGATAAAGTGAGAACGTTAACCTTAAAATCAGGACATTATTCAAACAAGTCGAAACATTGTAATCAGAACTACCGTCAAGAAAACTATTTGTCTTAACTACCATCGTAAAAGCCCTGAATTGAGAGTAATTTTATCACAACAAACTGCTGAGCACAGATCAAGAGCATGGTCATTTCTCATGTTAGCCAGCACGCAATATCATATATATGTTCTGTCATATCTCATATAACAAAACATACAGGTCTTGTGTTCCGGATCAAACTCAGCAAAAAATGGTAGTAACAAAATCATAGTTAGATAATCAAAAGGCTCTATTTTAGGGAGCTCAGTAAATTTAAGTGATGTTGTATCTATTTGACAAAATTACAATAAATAGTTTCAGTTGGATAAGCCAACAGGAGTACTGCATTTTACTAGAATCAAGTTCAGAAAAGAAAAAGATTGGTCACCTGCTTCTTGGAGAAGTTATAGGTTTCCAGCATTTCCTTCAAAAATCATTTACTGCAAACATAGTCAAACTAATACTCCCTCCGTCCGGAAATACTTGTCCTAACCATTTCTAGGACAAGTATTTCCGGACGGAGGGAGTAGGTTGTAAGGTGAAAGAATGGACATCACACTGACCATCTGATCAAACAAATTCTTGAGCTGTCACCTAGAAGAGCCTCTACCTACAGCTTGCTGAAGACAATGAATAATAAACACTAACATGCTTTGCAGTTCATAAAAACACACCTTCCAGAATAAGCAACAACACACAATAAATCAATGAGACTGAATCCTGAAATAAAAGCAAAGCACCAACAAAACAAGAAATGGCAACTTGGAGAAATATTCCGAACAATATCGAGAGTCATAACAACTCCCTCCATAACAAAATGTAAGACGTTTTTTATGCCCTATGCAAAACTAAAAAAGTCTTACATTTTAGTACAGAGGGAATACCATATAACCACACCCAAATTGGAAAATGCTAGCAAGTGCTACATCACCAAAAAAAAATATTGCATCACAATGTCATAGAAATGTCAGAGAGGTGTATCAAGTCTGAACAGAAAGTACTGATAAGAATTCCATTATTTCCCATGGTGATATGATCTTCAATGACTACCCATGGTTTAACCAGTATTACATGGCACAGCTTACACCTTGATGAGAATTGAGAGGTATATAGCAATCAATGAAATGAATGAATTACTTGAAAGGTCAGTAGCTATGTTGGACTTGCAAACTAAATGCTCAGAGCTGACAACTGTTACAGCTGAGTCAACCATTCCAACATCTTGACTGGATGCTACTTCTTAGAAGAAGCCTTTATCCGTGATATAAGGCTTTCCCCAGCATCACCCAAGCCATCCAATCCCACCAGTTTTGTCCCAAAATCTCGGTACAGTGTACTCAACCGCTGCTCGTCGCCTTCCATTGCAGCTAGCTCAGTTACATTCTTCCGCATTATTAGGCCGTACAGGAAAAGTGAACCAGAGCCTAACTTTCTGGCACCAATTCCAACACGCAGCAATGATGCTGAATCAGGTTCAGATATAGATGGGTCATGCAGAACTGAGAAGCCACCGAAAGCAACATCAGGGGTACGGAAGAGATCATCCAAATCAATGTTGTCATCTTGAACAATATCTTTGGCTTCATAACTGACAACTATTTTCTCAGATAAGTCAACCTTTTTTGCTCTCTTTCTAGCGGCTCTTACAATATTGGCAGCCTCTCTGTACCCACTAAGCAGAGCTCCATGCATCGTTGCAGGGTACCGCCTATTTGTTGCCTCCCCGGCAAAGAAGATTCTATCACCAACACTCTCAGCCAAAATATCATAATCATCACCGGAAGACCCAATAGCCACATGTGAATATGATCCATATGAAAACCTGTCAGTGCCCCATCGAGTACATATTGCCTGCAATGGGTTTGGTACCTCGATCCCCATGGGTGAAAAGATTTTTTTAAGTGTGTCTAACACCCTCTCGACATTTTCCATTGGTGACTTCTTCTCAAAACTGATAGCAGATTCCCCAGCAACAAGGGCAACAAGCAGTGGACCTCCTGAGACTGAAGAATAGCTATAGAACAGGAAGAATTCACCTCGTTGACTAGAGTCCTCAGTCAAATGCCCAAATGTATCAATCCTACCATCCCAGAAGTCAAAAGGGAATAACATCACAACCTTATTAAGAAGCCCAAAACCCAATCTCTGAATGGCTTCTTGTTTCTGAACTGGCAGCTCTGGCACAAAATCAATGTCCCCCTTCTTAAGCACACCAAGGGGAACAGTGCAGAGCGCCATATCACCACGGAATGTCTGCTTATCAGTGTAGACCAACACACCATCACACCCATACTGTATCCTTCGCACATTCTGTCCATAGAATATCGGGACGCCATCAGCAAGTGCTCGGACAAATTGGGAATTGCCACCAGGTATAAAGCAGTGGTCGCCACCCATTTCGTATGGATCATCCTGGTCCCAGAAGGCCATGGAGAGATCAGCAAGAGGAGCGGCATTGGCATACTCCAGGTTGGCCAGATGCCAATCAAGAAGCATCCGTTCCTCTGGCTCAGCGGCAACACCATGCGCTGCCCGGAATGCCTCGAGTGCCATGCCAAGTGACACATCCACACCGTGTGGGACATTATCTGCGATAACCTGCCGCAGCTGGCAAACCTTGTCAAGAAGCTGGTTAAAGGCAGCTTCAACACGACCATCCATGTCAGGGTCGACTGGGCGGCCATCCGGAAGATACAGCGGGCACTTGTCCCGCACCTTGTGAAGTGGGAACCCAAGCTGCCGTGCTATGACACCAAGGGGGTTCCCATTAATACCAGTGAGCACACTGCCTCCCAGATCAGCAGAAGCAGCAATGTCAGGATAGTCTGCTGCAGAGGACCGCATTGTCTTAGTAAACACACGGCCACCTGGGCGGAGTCGGCCTTCGACAATGGCAACCTTGAAGCCAAGGGACATAAGGTGGCGTGCGGCGGCGAGGCCAGCAAAGCCAGCACCCACGATGAGGACAGAAGGGGGAGGATGGGAGGGAGGGGGGATTGGTGGTAGGGAGACAATGGAGGGGGCGAGGCCGAAATTGATGTAGGCATGGTCCGATAGGAAGGAGTGTGCGGCGGCGACGAGGGGCGCATGCTCGGCGCGGATGGATGCGAGCGCGGCGTTGGCCGCGACGGGGGAGAGGGGATTAGAGCGCCAGAGCGCGAGAATATGGTTGCGCACGACGAGGTAGTTGGCCTGGTCGGCGCCACCGATAAGCGGGATGACGGCGGCGGCGACCTCGTCCTCGGAGAGGGTATCGGCGGGGAACCCCGCCGCGAGCGCGATGGTGGCCTCGGAATCCAGCTCCCGCGCCAGGCGGAGGGAGGAGTTGGTCGGCGGGCGGCCACGGCGGCGCGGGATGCCGGCGAGATGCGCCGCGGTGGCCCCCGACGAGGAGGAGGCGCGGAGGACGCGGACGCCGGCCGTGGGGATCATGCCGGGGAACTGCTTCTTGCGGCGGCGGCGCTTCCGCGCGACGGTGGAGTCGTCGACGGCCGCGGTGGTGGAGGGGGCGGACGGGGTCGGGGAGGACGTGGGCGCGTCCTCCTCCATGGGCTCCGCGGCGTCTCCCCCGGCCGCGCCGTCCTCCATGGGCTCCGCCGCGGCTGCCTGGTCCTCGTCCTGCTCCATGGGGACGAGAGCTAGATGCCCCGCGGCTTCGGGCGGAGGCAAGGGCGGTGGCTGCGCCCCGTTGCCTTCCTCCATTGGGGTCTCCGGCGAAGGATGCGGCGAGGTCGGCGACTAGATTTGGGAATTGGGAGGGTTCAGGGGTTGGTTTAGGGCCAGAACTGTGCGGGGCGAAGGCAGAGTCGGGACTCGGGAGGGAAGAGGTGGCTGGCCCTATGGAATGTACTATTTCCGTAAAACATGGATGAAAGCGTACTTTACGTCTCTCCGTTTCCGTGCCTAGTAGACGCAACCGTTCCCTCAACTCTGAACACGTGTCTCAAAAAAAAAAAAAACTCTGAACATAGAAGCTTCACCTGGAGTGCCACGGCACCGCGCCGCTGTCTCCCCGGAGCTCAGGGATGGAGGGGCGCACCCTACTCCGCGACCAGGCGGCACCCAGCGCGTCCGCCCCCACTGGCCGCTCCGCCTCGCAGGCGACGGGGGACGAGGCCGCGGCTAAAGTCGGTGAGCGCGCGCCGCCGCCGCTGCCCCGTTCGTTTTCTAAATCTCTCTCGATCTAGGCCTCCCCAGATGTGTGCTTCTGAGCTTGAGGCCACGGATCACTATGCAGTCCTGTCAAAAAAAGCATGCGTTTTTTTTTGCAGAATTGTCAAAAAGGAGTTGTGTCTCATGCAATTCAAAGGATTTACAAGCCATGTCAGAAGATTCTGCTAAAACGTTGCTAGAGCAGGTTTTCTTTTCTTCTCATGCTTTGCTATAGTAAAGAAAAAAAACTTGATTAAGACCAGCTATGTCGACTGACCTCCCTTGAAAACAGGTGGCTGGTTGGGAGATGAAAAATGAGGGTGGCATTCTGAAATTGCACAGGGCATGGAAGGTGAAGAACTTTGCCAAAGGGCTTGAGTTCTTTCAGCTTGTTGCTGCTGTTGCCGAGGAAGAAGGTCTCCTTTCTTTCGCTCTGTTCTTCATATTCACGTTGTCTCGTTGTTCAGAATTCAGTTTTCTAAACTCCCCTGTTCTCACCGCATTGGAATTTAAGAATATCATTGGCACATACAGGCCACAGCAAGTCGATGTACTGCTTACTACTCCCTATGTATCAAAACACAAGACGCTTTTTGATACAAAGGGAGTATCAAAAAACGTGTTGTATTTTGATACGGATGGAGTATTATCAAAGAGGAGTTATTCACTTCCTGTCCTACAGTCCTAAATCCCCACTGTAATATTTAACAATATCATTTGGCACATACAGACCGCAACAAGTAAATGCTGCTAACTAGTATATATGTTCAGTATGCCAGTATCTTCACTTCTTCACAGTGATATTAATTGTATGTGTTGTTAACTGGACTCCACATAATAGACAGCATAGCTACCCAGCCCTCACCAAACGTGGCACCTCCTAAACTGTTATGTTATCAACGGACGACTCCAAGCTTTCAGAAGATATATTTCCCCTCATATATCCATGGTGTCATAATCAAACTACTTTTGTTCAAACTTTGCTACCTATGTGTTGCATTTGGTCTTGCAGTTATATTTAGCATGATGAGAGATCGTATTTCTACATTTCTAAAGGAAAATACCCCTGAAATTGGCCAAGAAACTTTGTATTTCACCCAGAATCCAACGAATTTCTTGGCACTTTTTTTTGTTTCAGTAACAATCTTGGCAAATTATGTTTAAAACTTTAAATGGATATGCTTTTCCAGGTCACCACCCAGATCTTCATCTTGTTGGTTGGAATAATGTGAAAATTGATGTGTGGACTCACTCAGTCAGTAAGTATTCCATATGGTTATTTTGACTTCAGATTTAACTCTAGGATTTCACGTATTATCTTTAGTTAAAATCTCTTTTTTAAAACTGGAGTACTTATTTCACTACTTTTTGAAATTGTAATAATAGTCACCTCTGTTGATTTCCGAGAATAACGGAGCAGCATTGTTATAGTAGATTATTAAATCCCTTGGACCTGGAAAACCAATTGTTTTGTTGCATTCTATTCCGAACAGCGATGGTTTACTAGTACTAGTTATTCATTTGCTGTTTTATGAACTCTGACAGGTTGACAATGATATGATGTGAACTAATTAGAGGTCTTTTGATCATGCAAAATTGGTAGGTAGGCGCTTGATGCCTATTGGCAGTTGGCCATTGTCGTGATAAAACTTATTTTCGTATAGGGAAATCCAATCAACTTAAATGAAGAGGAACGAGCCATACAATACGGAGTGAAAATACCAAGTATAACAGTTCATTCATCGTCAACTGGTGCTAAAAAAACATAAAAGCACAATAAAGGACTCACAGGCACGTTTGTTTATAATTATTTGTTTATTGTGGTAACAGGTGGTTTAACAGATAATGATTTCATCCTTGCTGCAAAGATCAATGAACTCAAGCTAGGAGAGCTTTTGAGCAAGAAAAAAGCTACTGCCCAGGAGTAGCTCTCGTGAATCAAAAGATATCCTTTTGTATTTTGTCACAATTGCATATGCCGCTCCAAAAGCAGGTACTTCGGCCGTTGAGTTTCACTTCGCCTGTGATCATATCTATCTGTCCTGGGTGATGCATTTCTCTGATGATACGATTTGTCACCAATACTTTTCTGTTC
This sequence comes from Triticum urartu, assembly GCF_003073215.2. Classification (NCBI taxonomy): domain Eukaryota; kingdom Viridiplantae; phylum Streptophyta; class Magnoliopsida; order Poales; family Poaceae; genus Triticum; species Triticum urartu. The sequence goes on along the minus strand of NC_053027.1, from coordinate 516,195,197 downwards.
TTCTGAATATATTCCGTAGTTTGAAGGCGGCTTGCTTACTGTGTATGCAATTGCATAGATATATGATGTAGCGTGTCACCAAAACATTGTAGCCTTTTTAGGATCTGTTTTGCATTATGATAGCATTTTGGATTTGAAGTTTGACCCAAAAATATCACTACAACTAGTAGAGATTTTCCTAACGAACTAAATTTTACAATCCAACACAGTTTGAAGAAACAACACACGACTGAGTTTTGTTACTAGAGCATTTTGGATAGGATATACCACAAGAAAATTGATGCAGTAGTTGACCTGGATCCTACATAGATTACCTTTCATGCTGATGGGCAAGAACGGAAGTGGTGAGAAGGGCCTATCTGAACTCAAATATTTCAGAATCCGATCTTGCAGGCAAAGATTACATGGACTTGGCCTCAATGGGTAGGGTCGACCATGACTAAGCATGTCAGGGAGAAAGGATAATTTGCGTTTAGGAATTTATGAATGAAAATAAATTATTGTGAGCTAGCTTCAAGTAAGATGAGTCGTAGGATTAACACAAAAAAGAATAGCCACATTTCTGAATTTGTAAGGAGAAAGGAGAGTCATATTCACCAAGGTTGAAGTCCCTGGTTGCATTTTTTTATTTCTCATACAATAGTAACCTTCATGAAAATTATACATGGAAAAGTTGCCCAAAAAAATGATAAACTACCACAAACATTGAGTTTGTTAGAGTTAGTATGATGAAGAAGCGTTTCCTATTCATTGGTTATAACAACTCAGCTGTATCCAGCATTTCCTATTCATTGGTTATAACAATTGACTTGTGTGTAGGATTCGTCCAGTATATATTCTGGGATAAATGATGGTTTGGCGATGCTATTGGTTCTTCATGAGAAGTTCAAGGAGGATTTCTGATATTATTTTATTGTTAATGAGTCATGCCAGTAAGCTTTCTGTATTTGTTCGCCATGAGGAGCAATGGGGCATTGCACACTTACCTATGTATACTGCTACCTGATTATCGTTGGTCTTTTGTATAAATAAAGGCCTTGCTATCATTATGTATGGTCCTTCTTCCCCAATGTGTATTATGAATGGTCTTTTGACCTGCGGAATGTATTCCTAATCCTGATCTATAGAACTGCCTTCCTGAACTTGATATCTACTAGACAATGCTTATTTGGCCAGATGCTCATGGGTTCAATTACTTGATCCATTGCTTTCGGTATCAAACTGTTCGCTGCTTTGAGCATCTGGCTGCATACTCTATTGTTTTGTATTTGGTGCACTGGACCATGAGCGCACGGAGGGAGCTCTTCTCCGCCGCGCCTGGGACAGGAACAGGGAAAATCTACCACGGTGCCACCAATGAACAAGGTAAACACGAGCTATTGGCCGCTTATAAATTCCTTACTTCTGTAGTGTCGATCTAGGGTTCATGTGAGTGGATCTTACTGTTCTTTGGACTTTTGGCCATGTATAAAAATGCTGCTCGGGTGTCAGTAGTAGCTGCAGTTCTATTGTTGTCAGTAGTATGCACTGGTCCGTGATGTCAGAACCCATGAAGATCCATGACAGTCCATCTGGGGATATTGATGAGGTTGTGTAGAATGCTGCTACTGAATGTTTGAAATATATTCACGACAAGATGGACTGAGTTTGATTGCTGATGGTAAAGAAGATGCAGGCTGAGATAAAGCTTCTATCAGTTAATGTTGAAGATAGGGACATGACACTCAAGGCTCTGAAAAAGAAGATGAGAAAGTATATGAAGCAAGGGCTTTGGTTTGTGTGCAGATAACATGTTTCATTCTGCAAATCTTCTTAACGATTTGTGGCTAATGGTCTGTCTCCGGGTACTACTCCTATCGAAGTTGATGCCAACTGGGCTCTCTATTTATATTAGATATGGGCCACTGTTTAATTAGTCACCTTGCCTCTCTTGCACTTAACATTTTTTAATTAGACTTCTCACTGTGATTACCAAGCACTGCTTGGCCTCTCATTTTGATTAGCCTATCATTAAAATTGGAAACACCGGAATTGACGCTTGCGTATGAGTGCATACAGGTTGTCCTTGGGATTTCCTTTGTAGCAAGCTCGATGGGTTGTAGGTATGGTTTCTTAGGACATTGTTCTTTGTACAATACATGAAGCGATCTGCTCGTGTGTGTGTGTGTGACTTTGTCTGATTTTTAGGCTTTGGATTTTCTGTTGGTTTATCTAATAACTCATGGTAGCATTTGATTCTTTTTATCAATTACTATGTCTCAGTTCTCGAACAGGACAGTAAGAGTCTGTAATAAAATTCTTGCACAACAAAGATGGCTGTCCTTCAGTTACCCAGACTTTTGTTTTCGTGGTATAAACCCAACTGATGTCAACTTTAGTACTCTGGAAAATCATATAACTCTTCTGAAATTTCCCATGACACAAGCCGAGGCAAGCATCAGGTTCGGCAGCCATTCCGCCCTGGAATGCTGGTAGCACTACATTCGCACAATCTCTTACCAGTTTCCTTGGCTTGCTGCCGCAATATATTTACACTGTACTGCGTAGCAAATTGGCAAATCAATATAGGTTCACCTTTAAGCTCTAGCCGAATTTTGCTTGGTTTCTGAATCGATTTCCCTCTGGTTCACGTGTGTCGTTCAACCAGGATGACTCCGGCTACCTCCTGACGCCGGGGCTCGGGTCCGTCGGCGGCGCGGCGGCTGTAAAGTACGGCAGCGTGCTGCTCCCAGACATCACGCGGCCCAACATCGTGGAGTCGCTGCTCATGGTGTCCCTGCCCATGGCAGCCGCCGTCCTCATCTTGCTCAAGCTCAGCTCCACTTCCACACGGGACTAGGGCTTGTACCACCTTCAAGTTCAGATAATATCATGTGTCTTTATTCACTTTCATTTTGCAACTCAAGACGCCTTGTAAGACGAACAAGAACAGAATGCAAAAAAGTTGTATTCTGTCCGGAAATCTTGTGTTCTATTGCAAAAAACTGCACTTGAAGATGCGGATGCCTGTTTATTCTGAATTTGGAGCGACGAGGATATTCACTTGGTAAAGAATGTAAGCTTCATCGAGCTTGATATCAGCGGCCGTGAATCAGACGACTGTTACATGCTCTAGGAAATATGAGTGCGCCTACAGCAAAATCCATGCTTTACAAGGGTATCTCAAAACAAAAGAAATATGCGTCAATAAAATTAGTTGACACTAAACCTCTCCGTTGCCACTTCACTGCCCGTAAAAGATGAGCCTCCAACAGAACACATGCATGCAACAGCTCGTCGAATCCCGATGAATTGAAGAATTGCAGATTGGATAACACCATAACTGGCGTTGAAGAGAATGCATTGCGCGGTGAATATTTGCAGGGGCTACAGGTTGTCCTTCAGCCACTTGGATGCCCCGTTGACAATGGATCTGAAAGAATTCGACAGAGAACTTGGTCAACATGAGGACATAGTACACGAGATAACGTAAATGCAATTGATTGCAGAACCAAGTCAATAAAAAATCAGTATAATCATTAATAGGTTCAGTACAATAAAAAGGAACAGGCGCACGGGCAAAACCACCATTTTTCAACGATGCAAGTTTCCTCAAGTAACTCCTTTTCACGCCCACTGTATAGTAGAAATTCAGAGATAAGGGCCGAGTGCTTCTGTGGCTGCAGAGTACTCCCTCCGTCCGAAAATACTTGTCATCAAAATGGATGAAAGGGGATGTATCTATCTCTGAATTTCTACTATACAGTGGGCGTGAAAAGGAGTTTTCACCTTACACGTTTGGGTATAGAAACCTTCACAACGAATAGATGATCACCACATATAGAACTATAGATGGCCTATTTCAACGATGGAACCCCTTTCTTCGCTAGGACCAATACATCACCATTCACCAGGTTGGGTGCCTGGAGGTATTCGAAGTTCACTAGTTCCATCAACAGTCCTGGCCTGCTTGCATCAAAATTTCGAAAGGAATGATTACACTACACCATAATTATTACTTCCTCCGTCCCAAAATCTAAGACCATTTTTTACATTTTTTAACGATATCAACACCATGATTTAGGTAGTAGGTAGTATATATAAAAGAACTATTACAATATGCCATCATACTTAGTCTTAGATATGCATCATGTAATCTTATTAACTCCCAAAGTAAAAAAACATAACATGAACAAGATTTGGTCCATACTCATTACAAGATCATATATCATAAAAATCAACTAATCATCAATGTCCTAGATCCTAATCATAGTGGCAACCGATATGATCAAGAAAGAGAGGTACATGACACATAGGTACTACCACAAACCCTCAGTCTTGAAGGGGGACTACTCCCGCATCAGAGCAACAATGGTTGATGTAGAGGTCGAAGACAGAGAACCTCCCCCCTTAAGTAGAGTGTCAGATAAAGGCTAAAAATAAAGATCACCTTGGAACATGGAGTGACGCCGGCACAAAAAATCAGTCAAAAAATAAGGGGTGTTCTTGGGGTATATATATGCCATCAGGCACCGGAGGTCACCGAGGAAGCACTGGACAGAACTTGATTGTGGTAGCACCCCTAAAGAAGTTAAAATCCAAACAAAACTTAAACAAAACAGTGAGTCTGAGTTAGTCCATAAATAATACTATAAAATAGCTTCACGTTTTGTAATCAAATCATGGCAGCATGGTATAACAACTACAGTAAATTACATAATAATGAGCTCTCTTCGTCAAGGAGGAACAGAAAACTATGCAATTCTATAGCAAATACAAGTCACACTAGAATTTGTCAAAACAACCCAGCAGGTAAAAACATAATTAATTAGGACACTTTAGGGCAACCTGGTGCATGTAGCTCCCGCTTGCACAGGGTCTAGGGAAGGGTCCGACCACTTTGGGTCTATAGTACGCAGTTTTTCCCTACATTTCTGTAAGAGGCTGTTTCCAGGACTTGAACCCATGACCTCATGGTCACAAGGCAGCAGCTTTACCACTACGCCAAGGCTCCCCTTCTAATTAGGACACTTTCATTGTTTAAAAACTTTAAAAAAATAGGATAAATACTAGACATAAGTGGCTCTGTTCAGTAAAAGTTCCAAGTAGAAATCATACTCGTGGAATTTATACCATTTTCTGAAAGAACATCAAACAACATAAAACTGAACAACACTACCAACATAGTCTAGACATTTAAACTAATTACATAACCTGGTACTTTATTCGAAGAAAATAAGATGTGGACCAAGAAATGAACTTTGCTATATTAGCATAGAAAGTTTCCACTTTATTCAAACAAAAACAAAAGGTAAGCGCATCTCCAATAGATTGTCTATATGGATGTCTATACTCGTTTTCCACGATGTAAGCCCAAAACAGACGTCCAACAGTTTGTCTATATGGTCGTCCAAATATACACATCCTCTAAATCGACCTCGACAATGTCCACGCCTGGACATTGTGAAGGCGTCATCTAAACTCAGCTGCAGTCATGATTTCTTCCTTTCCCCAGCGACGGCTCACCTGTCATGGTCCCTGTATATAGACATTCTGATGCAAAACTGGACGTGTATATAAGGGAATCTTTTTAGACCATTGTCTATATGAATATATAGACATTCAAATATACACATGCTATTGGAGATGCCCTAAATATGGGTTACCTCCCACAAGCGCTTCTTTAAAGCATCTACAGCCACAACTAGCAAATTCCGCCCCCAACTAGCAAAAGGTAAATATGGACGCGCCCGTGACAGCAAACGAGCAACAAACTAAAAATCTTTTCCACAACCAGATACCTCAATTACGAATCATCAAATCCATGCATTTGCATGTACATGAAACCTAATCTTAAGTGGAGCTCATCCGGCTCCGTCGTGCCCATGTCTGGTGGCTAGCTGCACCCCTCGAAGAGTTGGTGCGGCCACTGGCTAGGTAGAGTAGGACATGGACACACACCGGCTCACGGGACTCATGGCGTCGTCGTCTCCCATGCTCTACTTACTCGGCGGAGCCTGTGCCCTGCACGTCATTGGTGGATCTGAGGTCGATGATGGATCCATCGTGGTCGGAGCCGACCATGCCCACCACGACGCGGTTGTGGCGCCAGGGGTTGCCGGGCACCACACGCGGCGTCAAAGAGTGCGACTCCGCTTCGCCAGCGTCTTCCACGAGGGCTGTCGCGGCCTCCCACGCCCACTGCCTCGCACGGTGGCACCCCGTGTCATACTTGCGTCCAACGATGCCCAATCATTCAACTCCACGTCGGCGCGCCAACGAAGCGGTTGCGCATCTGCCATGACATTCGGATGCCAGACAGGCCGCACTGCCTTCGATGAGTCAGCGTAGACATGTCTCGCGCCGGATCCATGCACCATTTGGAAGGCCGCAATGGATTTCCACCAGATGGAGTCCGACCGTGCCGTCGGGCAGACTCCTCCCGGGAACGGCAAAATGCAAGGCGGGACAACCATCTTCTCTTCGGGGCCGCATGGAACGAGCTCCGGGTCAACAGGTTGGGAGGTGTAGGATTCAGATTCACTGCCCTCCATGACGGAGAATGCGGGAGATCATCGATGGGAGCTTGTGGGCAGAGAGGAGTGGAGTGGAATGCGGTTAGGGTTTCGAGTGCGGATAGGGTCCAATTTATGCGGGGTTGGGTGGATCAGAGTGGGTCGGATCCGATGTGTCGGGCGCGTTTGAGCGTCTCAATATCCGCCCTGGCTGAATATGTGGAGTGCTAGTTAGTCCGGGCGTTTGGGCCGGATATGGGGTGTCCGACTGGGTGGCATCTTTTCATCCGGACAATGACTAGGCAGTGGTGTGCGGCGCTGATATGGGATCCGGATGTACTCCCTGTGTAAAAAAAGAAGAAGAGTGTTTAGATCACTTATATTTCTTCACCGAGGGAGTAGATGATTTTAGTCCCTTGAAGCTAGACATGGTAATTTGGAAGATGCACACAAGACAGTTATTTTTCTTTTAAAATTCTTTTAAAATTTAATTTTATTTTCCGAATTAAAAAAAAAAGGCAAACAGGCTCAAAATCCACTACGGAGGATGCGCTGCCCGCGATCTGGTACGCACCACGCTACAGCCAGCTGTCCGGCTAGCCGGCAGTATGATGGTAGCGCTAGATACCTGCACAGATCTGCCGCTGGCCGCCAGCAAAATCATCTGTACCGCTCGCGCGCCGGTACAAAATCTTGTAGAGATTCGCTTTCGCGGGCGTACAAATCTTGTAGGGATGACAGTGGGACGAGGCGCACGCAGGCACGCAGCTAGCACGGCCTCGGCCGGGCACGGCTTCGCCTTCGATTCCGGCCGGGCGCCACCGCACGCCAGCCAGCACGCGGCCTCACCACACCAGCGATTAAACTACGCAGAGAGAGCATATTAAACGGGCGGACGCTAGCTGCGAGCCCGTAACGTACCGCAACGAACTTCGTGGGCTGGTCGACAGGGACGCCAGGCTGAGAAAAGAAAGCGGGAGAAGGCGCCAAACGGGCGAGCCAGCGCAGGATGCTACGCTCCCGCGCGACATTCGCTGCCCGGCCAGCCAGGACGCACTGATGACGCGAGGACGACGATGGAGGCGATCGTGCGGCCCAACAAAAACCTGAGCCGGATGCGCGTTGGATTTTAGTCGCTTTGGAGTTGGAGTTGGTTTGGAGTGCGTCGTCGTCGTCCCTCTGCTGCGTCTCCAAATCCCACGAGACCGATATCAGCCCGTGGTCGCTCGCTTGCTGTTAGAAAGAGAGAGACGAGGTCAGTGCTCGCAGGGAAAAGGAGATTTGCCGGGGCTCGTCATTGATGGGGACGGCCGATTCAGCTGCGTTTGTTAATGCACGATCGATGGATGGATGGAGAGGGAAAACAACGCCAGCTTTTGGGGGCTGGGCCCGGCGGCCGAACTGGCGACAGTTCCTTTCAGAGTCCATGTTGCGAGCCCTATCCATCTGGATTGGATTAGTTCTGGATTGTTCAGAGGACAGGTTGGTAATTAGCGGCGAGGATTAGCTTATCTATGAATCTGTCTGTTGCTATCACCCCCTTTGCATATATGCTTTGATACTTGATGCCTGACATCATTTGGGGTGCATCTTCTGCGCCTGAAGAATTTGCGTGCGTATTGTGATTTTCCAGCAGCTTTAGTTTTGTGATTCTCTTTACAGGGAAAAAATGACTCCACCCAAAGTTGTTGCGTCCCAAAATCTAGAAATGTGAAATATTAAATTAGGGTTAATTAATTACTTTCTTTTTCCATTTTGTCCCGTGATTTCTTGCCTTTAGCTAGTTTTGACTAGGAGCTGATTGAATTGACTATTATTTGTAGCTCAAAGTAATTTTGAAATCATTCAAAAACCTAAAATCATTTCTAGAGATGATTATTTAAAATGCCAAATTTGAGCTTACAAAATACGTGCGGCCTTTTCTTCAATATCTTTGGCCAGAAATAGTTTTTCCTAAGCCCCAAACATTATTTGAAACCCTAAATTAATCTAGGGAATACATTGAACCCTAATTCATTTTAGGGAATATTCACGATATCCAACAACTAGGGTGAAAATAATTTGAAATGAGTTCCCTAAGTCCCAAATATAATTGGACCATTGTAGAATTTTACCAAAAAAGATTTGGATTGAATTTCGTTTATAAATCAAATTTAAACTTTAAAAGGGAAAAGGAAACATAATTTGAGCCCCAAATATTTTTTTCCTAAGCCCCAAACATTATTTGAAACCCTAACTTAATTTAGGGAATAAATTGAACCCTAAATCATTTTAGGGAATATTCAAAATATCCCACAAGTAGGGTCAAAATAATTTGAACTGAGTTCCCTGAGCCCCAGATATTAATTGGACCATTGTAGAGTTTTACCAAAAAAGATTTGGATTGAATTTGGTTTGTAAATCAAATTTAAACTTTAAAAGGAAAAATGAAACAAAAAATAAAAAGGAGGAGAAAAACCTATTCAAGCCAAGCCGGCCCAAGACCTATCTAACGCAGCACAACCTTACTAATAACCCACAAGTATAGGGGATAAATTTTAGTATTTCGATAAATAAGAGTGTCGAACCCAATGAGGAGCTAAAGGTAGAACTAATATCCCCTCCAAGTTCTGTCGACCATCGATACAACTCTACGCATACTTAACGTTCGATTTACCTAAAATAAGTATAATGAAGGAAATATGCCCTAGAGGCAATAATAAAGTTGTTATTTTATATTTCCTTATATCATGATAAATGCTTATTATTCATGCTAGAATTGTATTAACCGGAAACTTGATACATATGTGGATACATAGACAAAACATCGTGTCCCTAGTAAGCCTCTAATAGACTAACTCGTTCATCAAACATGGTAAAGTTTCTTAACCATAGACATGTGTTGTCATTTGATGAACGGGATCACATCATTAGGAGAATGATGTGATGGACAAGACCCATCTATTAGCTTAGCATAATGATCGTTCAGTTTTATTGCTATTGCTTTCTTCATGTCAAATACATATTCCTTCGACTATGAGATTATGCAACTCCCGGATACCGGAGGAATACCTTGTGTGCTATCAAACGTCACAACTTAACTGGGTGATTATAAAGATGCTCTACAGATATCTCCGAAGGTGTTTGTTGGGTTGGCATGTATCAAGATTAGGATTTGTCACTCCGAGTATCGGGGTTATATCTCTGGTCCCTCTCGGTAATGCACATCATAAGAAGCTTTGCAAACAAAGTGACTAATGAGTTAGTTGCGGGATGTTTGATGTCGCTTGAAGCTACATCAGTATTTCCCCAAAGAGGAAGGGATGATGCAGCACAGCGGCGGTAGGTATTTCCCTCAGATATGAAACCAAGGTTATCGAACCAGTAGGAGAACCAAGCAACACAACGTAAACAACCCCTACACACACATAACAAATCCTTGCAACCTGACGTGTTAAAGGGGTTGTCAATCCCTTTCGGGGTACGGCGCCTCAAGATAGGCAAACAGACATGAGGTAAATTTGTAGTAAATTGATAGATCGAACGCTAAATAAAATAAATAAAGAAAAATTGCTGCAAGGTATTTTTGTATTTTTGGTTTAATAGATATGAAAATAAATGCAAGAGAAAAGTAGATCACAAAGGCAAATATATGAGAAAGAAGACCCGGGGGCCGTAGGTTTCACTAGTGGCTTCTCTCGAGAAAAATAGCAAACGGTGGGTAAACAAATTATTGTTGGGCAATTAATAGAACTTCAAATAATTATGACGATATCCAGGCAATGATCATTATATAGGCATCATGTTCAAGATTAGTAGACCGACTCCTGCCTACATCTACTACTATTACTCCACACATCGACCGCTATCCAGCATGCATCTAGTGTATTAAGTTCATGGAGAAACGAAGTAATGCAATAAGAACAATGACATGATGTAGACAAGATCTATCTATGTAGAGATAGACCCCATCGTTTTATCCTTAGTAGCAACGATACATACATGTCGTTTCCCTTTCTGTCACTGGGATCAAGCACCGTAAGATCGAACCCACTACAAAGCATATCTTCCCATTGCAAGATAAATAGATCAAGTTGGCCAAACAAAACCCAAATATCAGAGAAGAAATACGAGGCTATAAGCAATCATGCATATAAAAGATCAAAGAAACTCAAATAACTTTCATGGATACAAAAAGATATAACTGATCATAAACTCAAAGTTCATCAGATTCCAACAAACACACCGCATCATATGGATCTCCAAGAGACCATGGTATTGAGAATCAAGAGAGAGAGAGATGAAGCCATCTAGCTACTAACTACGGACCCGAAGGTCTACAAAGAACTACTCACGCATCATTGGAGAGGCACCAATGGAGGTGGTGAACCCCAACTGAGATGGTGTCTAGATTGGATCTGGTGGTTTTAGACTCTGCGGCGGCTGGATGAATATTTTGTCGCTCCCTCAAGGGTTTCTAGAATATTGGGGTATTTATAGAGCAAAGAGGTGGTCTGGGGGGCACCCGAGGTGGGCACAACCCACCAGTGCGCGCCTGGGCCTCCTGGCACGCCCTGGTGGGTTGTGCCCTCTCGGTGTCAAAACCGGCGGATCTCAGGTAGGGGGTCCCGAACTGTGCGTCTAGGATTGATGGTAACAGGAGACGGGGGACACGATGTTGTACCCAGGTTTGGGCCCTCTCTATGAAGGCAATACCCTACTTCCCGCTTGATTGATCTTGATGAATATGAGTATTACAAGAGTTGATCTACCACGAGATCGTAATGGCTAAACCCTAGAAGCCTAGCCTGTATGACTATGGTAATGAGTATATCCTTTTCGGACTAACCCCTCCGGTTTATATAGACACCAGGGGGGATCTAGGGTTACATAGAGTCGGTTACATAAGAAGGAATCTTCATTGTCGGTCACCAAGCTTGCCTTCCACGCCAAGGAGAGTCCAATCCGGACACGGGTACAGTCTTCGGTCTTCATGTCTTCACGGCCCATCAGTCCGGCCCAATGGATAACAGACCGGACGCCCGAGGACCCCTTAGTCCAGGACTCCCTCAGTAGCCCCTGAACCTGGCTTCAATGACGAGGAGTCCGGCACGCAGATTGTCTTCGGCATTGCAAGGCGGGTTCCCTTCTATCCGAACTTCGAGATAGTCTTTGGATGTGATGATAGTATCCGGACCTGTCACACACACCATACATAACCGTAGAGAGAATATATTTTTACACGAGTCTAATCTGCTGTCAGCTTTTTACAATATGACATCACGTCTGTCCGGTCATAATTTCGAACCGTTTTTCGTCTGCCGCTCCATGTTTCGAGACGCGGTTGCCATTGGCACGTCTTGTCGAAGCAGAGATCGTGTCCCCTTATTATGTGATTCTCATCAATACGGGCGTGGGTAACCCAACCGTGTCGTTTGCACGGCCCTTGGGAATAGGCAAGTTTAAGGCGAGTGGGGAGACGCTTGATATTCATGGTCTTTATAAGGGGATAAGGATTCCCTTTCTTCACCCACACCTCAGCTCCTCCTCAGTCCTTCCGTCCCTGAGCTCCAGCGCCCAAGCTTTTAGCTTTTCCCTCGTCCGAGAAAGCACTCCAAAGATGTCCAGATCCGGAGCTGGGGGTAAGTGGATGGCCTCCTCCGTCAAGAAGAGGGATATCAAGGCGCTCCGGGAGGCTGGATATCTGGCCAAGGAGATCGCTCACCGACTCCCGGCCAAGGGACATATCGTCCCTACTCTAGAGCCCCACGAGAGGGTTGTGTTTCTCACACATTTCGTCCGCGGGCTGGGCTTCCCTCTTCACCCCTTCGTCCGTGGACTGATGTTTTACTACATGCTAGACTTCCATGACCTAGCCCCCAACTTCATCCTCAACATCATGGCATTCATTGTCGTGTGCGAGGCCTTTCTCCGCATCCCGCCTCATTTCGGCCTATGGCTGAAGACCTTCAATGTGAAGCCGAAGGTGGTGAGCGGCCAACAGGCAGAGTGCGGAGGCGCCTGATATGTCTCCAACGTATCTATAATTTTTGATTGCTCCATGCTATATTATCTACTGTTTTGGACTATATTGGGCTTTATTTTCCACTTTTATATTATTTTTGAGACTAACCTATTAACCGGAGGCCCAACCCAGAATTGCTGTTTTTTGCCTATTTCAGTGTTTCGAAGAAACGGAATATCAAATGGAGTCCAAACGGAATAAAATCTTCGGGAACGTGATTTTCTCACCGAACGTGATCCAGGAGACTTGGACCCTGCTCCAAGGAACAAAAGAGGCGGTCACGAGGGTAGGGGGCGCACCCCCCTGCCTCGTGGGCCCCCCGTTGCTCCTCCGGCGTACTTCTTCCTCCTATATATACACACGTACCCCCAAACGATCAGAAGAGGAGCCAAAAACCTAATTCCACCGCCGCAACTTTCTGTATCCACGAGATCCCATCTTGGGGCCTGTTCCGGAGCTCCACCGGAAGAGGGCCGTCATCACGGAGGGCTTCTACATCATCCTAGCCTCTCTGATGAAATGTGAGTAGTTTACTCCAGACCTTCGGGTCCATAGTTAGTAGCTAGATGGCTTCTTCTCTCTCTTTGAATCTCAATACAAAGTTCTCCCCCTCTCTTGTCGAGATCTATTCGATGTAATCTTCTTTTTGCGGTGTGTTTGTTGAGACCGATGAATTGTGGGTTTATGATCAAGTCTATCTATGAATAATATTTGAATCTTCTCTGAATTCTTTTATGTATGATTGGTTATCTTTGCAAGTCTCTTCGAATTATCCGTTTGGTTTGGCCAACTAGATTGGTAGTTCTTGCCATGGGAGAAGTGCTTAGCTTTGGGTTCGATCTTGCGGTGTCCTTACCCAGTGACAGAAGGGGCAGCAAGGCACGTATTGTATCGTTGCCATCGAGGATAACAAGATGGGGTTTATTTCATATTGCATGAATTTATCTCTCTACATCATGTCATCTTGCTTAATGCATTACTCTATTTTTAACTTAATACTCTAGATGCATGCTAGATAGCGGTCGATGAGTGGAGTAATAGTAGTAGATGCAGAATCGTTTCGATCTACTTGTCATGTACGTGATGCCTATATACATGATCATGCCTAGATATTCTCATAACTATGCTCAATTCTGTCAATTGCTCAACAGTAATTTGTTCACCCACCGTAGAATACTTATGCTCTTGAGAGAAGCCACTAGTGAAACCTATGGCCCCCGGGTCTATTCTCATCATATCAATCTCCATCACTTTAATCTTGCTTTGCTTTTTTACTTTGCCTTTACTTTTTACTTTGCATCTTTATACCAAAAATACCAAAAATATTATATCTATCAGATCTCACTCTCGTAAGTGACCATGAAGGGCTTGACAACCCCTAATCGCGTTGGTTGCGAGTAGCTATCGCTTTGTGTAGGTACGAGGGACTTGAGCGTGGGCTCCTACTGGATTGATACCTTGGTTCTCAAAAACTGAGGGAAATACTTACGCTACCCTGCTGCATCATCCCTTCCTCTTCGGGGAAAACCAACGCAAGCTCAAGACGTAGCAAGAAGGATTTCTGGCGCCGTTGCCGGGGAGTCTGCGCAAAAAGTCAACATACCAAGTACCCATCACAATCCGTATCTCTCGCATTACATTATTTGCCATTTGCCTCTCGTTTTCCTCTCCCCCAATTCACCCTTGCCGTTTTATTCGCCCTCTCTCTCTATCCTCCCTCTCTATTTGCCTCCTTTTGTCCGTTTGCCTTTTGTTTGCTCGTGTGTTAGATTGCTTGCTTGTCGCGATGGCTCAAGATACTACTAAATTGTGTGACTTCACCAATACCAATAATAATGATTTCCTTAGCACTCCGATTGCTCCTCTTACCGATGCTGAATCTTGTGAAATTAATACTGCTTTGTTGAATCTTGTTATGAAAGATCAATTCATCGGCCTTCCTAGTGAAGATGCCGCTACTCATCTGAATAGCTTCGTTGATTTATGTGATATGCAAAAGAAAAAAGATGTCAATAATGATGTTGTTAAATTGAAGCTATTTCCTTTTTCGCTTAGAGATCGTGCTAAAGCTTGGTTTTCGTCTTTGCCTAAGAATAGTATTGATTCATGGAACAAGTGCAAAGATGCTTTTATCTCTAAGTATTTTCCTCCCGCTAAGATTATCTCTCTTAGAAACTATATTATGAACTTTAAACAACTTGATCATGAACATGTTGCACGAGCTTGGGAGAGAATGAAATTAATGATACGTAATTGCCCTACTCATGGTTTGAATTTGTGGATGATCATACAAAATTTTTATGCCGGATTGAATTTTGCTTCTAGAAATCTTTTAGATTCGGCCGCAGGAGGCACTTTTATGGAAATCACTTTAGGAGATGCTACTAAACTCCTAGATAATATTATGGTTAATTATTCTCAATGGCATACTGAAAGATCTTCTAATAAAAAAGTGCATGCGATAGAAGAAATTAATGTGTTGAGTGGAAAGATGGATGAACTTATGAAATTATTTGCTACTAAGAGTGTTTCTTCTGATCCTAATGATATGCCTTTGTCTACTTTGATTGAGAATAACAATGAATCTATGGATGTGAATTTTGTTGGTAGGAATAATTTTGGTAACAACGCTTATAGAGGGAATTTTAATCCTAGGCCATACCCTAGTAATCCTTCTAATAATTATGGTAATTCCTACAACAACTCTTATGGAAATTATAATAAGATGCCCTTTGAATTTGAGAATAGTGTTAAAGAGTTTATGAATTCACAAAAGAATTTTAATGCTTTGCTTGAGGAGAAATTGCTTAAAGTTGATGATTTGGCTAGAAACGTTGATAGAATTTCTCTTGAGGTTGATTCTTTAAAGCTTAGATCTATTCCTCCTAAGCATGATATCAATGAGTCTCTCAAAGCCATGAGAATTTCCATTGATGAGTGCAAGGAAAGAACCGCTAGGATGCGTGCTTCCAAAGATGCCTTTATTAAAGCGTGTTCCTCCAATACCTATGAAAATCAAGATGAAGATCTAAAAGTTATTGATGTGTCCCCTATTAAATATTTATTTTGCAATATTAATCTTGATGAAACTGAATATGATCTTCCTTTACCTAGAAGGCGTTCTAAAAATTCGAAGTATTTAGATCTTAATGATGAAATTGATGAAAGTGGGATTGAAAGAAATAAAATATAGATGTTGCTAAACCCACTATATTGGATTTCAAGGAATTTAATTATGAAAGTTGCTCTTTAATTGATTGTATTTCCTTGTTGCAATCCGTGCTAAATTCTCCACATGCTTATAGTCAAAATAAAGCCTTCACTGAACATATTGTTGATACCTTGATGCAATCTTATGAAGAAAAACTTGATTTGAAAGTTTCTACCCCTAGAAAACTCTATGATGAGTGGGAACCAACTATTAAAATTAAAATTAAAGATCATGAGTTTTATGCTTTGTGTGATTTGGGTGCTAGTGTCTCTACTATTCCCAAGACTTTGTGTGATTTGCTAGATTTCCGTAATTTTGATGATTGCTCTCTAAACTTGCATCTTGCGGATTCCACTATTAAGAAACCTATGGGAAGGATTAATGATGTTCTTATTGTTGCAAATAGGAATTATGTGCCTGTAGATTTCATTGTTCTTGATATAGATTGCAATCCTTCTTGCCCTATTATTCTTGGTAGACCTTTCCTTAGAACGGTTGGTGCGATTATTGATATGAAGGAAGGGAATATTAGATTTCAATTTCCATTAAAAAGGGCATGGACCACTTTAATAGAAATAAAATAAAATAACCATATGAAACTATCATGAGAGCCACTTATGGATTTCCTACCAAAGATGGCAATGCCTAGATCTATCCTCGCTTGTATGCCTAGCTAGGGGCGTTAAACGATAGCGCTTGTTGGGAGGCAACCCAATTTTATTTTTATTCCTTGCTTTTTGCTCCTGCTTAGTAATAAATAAATTATTTAGCCTCTGTTTTGGTTGTGTTTTTTGTGTTTAATTAGTTTTTGTGCCAAGTAGAACCGTTGGGAAGACTTGGGGAAAGTCTTGTTGAACTTGCTGTAAAAAAAAGAAACTTTAGCGCTCACGAGAATTGCTGTAATTTTTATTTCAAGAGTGATATTTAGTTAATTCTTTTTGCAGATGATTAATAGATAAATTCCTCACGTCCAGAAATTTATTTTAGAATGTTTGGGGTTCCAGATCTTGCGCTATCTACAGATTACTACAGACTGTTTTGTTTTTGACAGATTCTGTTTTTCGTGTGTTGTTTGCTTATTTTGATGAATCTATGGCTAGTAAAATAGTCTATAATCCATAGAGAAGTTGGAATACAGTAGGTTTAACACCAATATAAATAAAGAATGAGTTCATTACAGTACCTTGAAGTGGTCTTTTGTTTTCTTTCGCTAACGGAGCTCACGAGTTTTCTATTTTGAGTTTTGTGTTGTGAAGTTTTCAAGTTTTGGGTGAATTCTTTTGATGGATCATGGAACAAGGAGTGGCAAGAGCCTAAGCTTGCGGATTCCCATGGCACCCCCAAGATAATCCAAGGACACCAAAAAGTCAAAGCTTGGGGATGCCTCAGAAGGCATCCCCTCTTTCGTCCACTTCCATCGGTAATCTACTTGGAGCTATATTTTTATTCACCAACATGATATGTGTTTTGCTTGGAGCGTCTTGTATTATTTGTGTCTTAATATGACACAATCATCCTTGCTGTACACACATTTTGAGAGAGCCATACATGAATTAAAAATTTGATAGAATACTCTATGTGCTTCACTTATATCTTTTGAGCTAAGTAGTTTTGCTCTATGTGCTGCACTTATATCTTTTGAGCGTAGTAGTATTTGCTCTATGTGCTTCACTTATATCTTTTGAGCGTTATAATTTTGCTCTATGTGCTTCACTTAGATCTTTTAGAACGGTGGTGGATTTGTTTTAAGAAACTATTGATCTCTCATGCTTTCACTTAAATTATTTTGAGAGTCTCTTAATAGCATGGTAATTTGCTTAATAATAATATGCTTGGTATTCAAGATTTGTGAAACTTTCTTTTGAGTGTGTTGAATACTAAGAAAAGATTGAAGCATGATAATTGTTTTGAGATATGGAGGTGATAATATTAAAGTCATGCTAGTTGAGTAGTTGTGAATTTAAAGAATACTTGTGTTAGAGTTTGTGATTCCCGTAAGCATGCACGTATGGTGAACCGTTATGTAACGAAGTCGGAGCATGATTTGTTTATTGATTGTCTTCCTTATGAGTGGCGGTCGCGGACGAGCGATGGTCTTTTCCTACCAATCTATCCCCCTAGGAGCATGCGCGTAATACTTTGCTTTGATAACTTCTAGATTTTTGCAATAAGTATATGAGTTCTTTATGACTAATGTTGAGTCCATGGATTATACGCACTCTCACCCTTCCACCTTTGCTAGCCTCTCTAATACCGCGCACCTTTCGCCGGTATCATACACCTACCATATACCTTCCTCAAAACAGCCACCATACCTACCTATTATGGCATTTCCATAGCCATTCCGAGATATATTGCCATGCAACTTTCCACCGTTCCGTTCACGACACATTCATCATTGTCATATTGCATATCCCGGTACACCGCCGGATGCATTCACATAGGGTCATATTTTGTTCTAAGTATCGAGTTGTAATTGTTGAGTTATAAGAAAAATAAAAGTGTGATGATCATCATTATTAGAGCATTGTCCCAGTGAGGAAAGAATGATGGAGACTATGATTCCCCCATAAGTCGGGATGAGATTCCGGACGAAAAATAATAAAAAAAGGCCAAAGAAGCCCAAATAAAAAGAGGCCATAAAAAAAAGAGAAAAGGCCCAAACAAAAAAATATATAAAAAATGAGAGAAAAAGAGAGAAGGGACAATGTTACTATCCTTTTACCGCACTTGTGCTTCAAAGTAGCACCATGATCTTCATAGTAGAGAGTCTCTCATGTTATCACTTTCATATACTAGTAGGAATTTTATATTATAGAACTTGGCTTGTATATTCCAATGATGGGCTTCCTCAAAAATTGCCCTAGGTCTTCATGAGCAAGCAAGTTGGATGCACGCCCACTTAGTTTCTTTTTGAGCTTTCATATACTTATAGCTCTAGTGCATCCGTTGCATGGAAATCCCTACTCACTCACATTGATATCTATTGATGGGCATCTCCATAGCCCGTTGATACGCCTAGTTGATGTGAGACCATCTTCTCCTTTTTGTCTTCTCCACAACCACCATTCTATTCCACCTATAGTGCTATATCCATGGCTCACGCTCATGTATTGCGTGAAGATTGAAAAAGTTTTGAAAAAGTTAGAGTATGAAACAATTGCTTGGCTTGTCATCGGGGTTGTGCATGATTTAAATACTTTTTGTGGTGAAGATGGAGCATAGCCAGACTATATGATTTTGTAGGGATAACTTTCTTTGGCCATGTTATTTTGAGAAGACATAATTGCTTTGTTAGTATGCTTGAAGTATTATTATTTTTATGTCAATATAAACTTTTGTCTTGAATCTTTCTAATCGGAATATTCATACCACAATTAAGAAGATTTGCATTGAAATTATGCCAAGTAGCACTCCGCATCAAAAATTCTCTTTTTATCATTTACCTACTCGAGGACGAGCAGGAATTAAGCTTGGGGATGCCTGATACGTCTCCAACGTATCTATAATTTTTGATTGCTCCATGCTATATTATCTACTGTTTTGGACTATATTGGGCTTTATTTTCCACTTTTATATTATTTTTGGGACTAACCTATTAACCGGAGGCCCAGCCCAGAATTGCTGTTTTTTTTGCATATTTCAGTGTTTTGAAGAAACGGAATATCAAACGGAGTCCAAACGGAATAAAATCTTCGGGAACGTGATTTTCTCACCGAACGTGATCCAGGAGACTTGGACCCTGCTCCAAGGAACAAAAGAGGCGGTCATGAGGGTGGGGGGCGCGCCCCCTGCCTCGTGGGCCCCTCGTTGCTCCTCCGGCGTACTTCTTCCTCCTATATATACACACGTACCCCCAAACAATCAGAAGAGGACCCAAAAACCTAATTCCACCGCCGCAACTTTCTATATCCACGAGATCCCATCTTGGGGCCTGTTCCGGAGCTCCGCCAGAAGAGGGTCGTCATCACGGAGGGCTTCTACATCATCCTAGCCTCTCCGATGAAGTGTGAGTAGTTTACTTCAGACCTTCGGGTCCATAGTTAGTAGCTAGATGGCTTCTTCTCTCTCTTTGAATCTCAATACAAAGTTCTGCCCCTCTCTTGTGGAGATCTATTCGATGTAATCTTCTTTTTACGGTGTGTTTGTTGAGACCGATGAATTGTGGGTTTATGATCAAGTCTATCTATGAATAATATTTGAATCTTCTCTGAATTCTTTTATGTATGATTGGTTATCTTTGCAAGTCTCTTTGAATTATCCGTTTGGTTTGGCTAACTAGATTGGTAGTTCTTGCCATGGGAGAAGTGCTTAGCTTTGGGTTCGATCTTGCGGTGTCCTTACCCAGTGACAGAAGGGGCAGCAAGGCACGTATTGTATCGTTGCCATCGAGGATAACAAGATGGGGTTTATTTCATATTGCATGGATTTATCTCTCTACATCATGTCATCTTGCTTAAGGCGTTACTCTGTTTTTAACTTAATACTCTAGATGCATGCTGGATAGCGGTCGATGAGTGGAGTAATAGTAGTAGATGCAGAATCGTTTCGATCTACTTGTCACGGACGTGATGCCTATATACATGATCATGCCTAGATATTCTCATAACTATGCTCAATTCTGTCAATTGCTCAACAATAACTTGTTCACCCACCGTAGAATACTTATGCTCTTGAGAGAAGCCACTAGTGAAACCTATGGCCCCCGGGTCTATTCTCATCATATCAATCTCCATTACTTTAATCTTGCTTTGCCTTTACTTTGTACTTTGCATCTTTATACCAAAAATACCAAAAATATTATATCTATCAGATCTCACTCTCGTAAGTGGCCATGAAGGGCTTGACAACCCCTAATCGCGTTGGTTGCGAGTAGCTATCGCTTTGTGCAGGTACGAGGGACTTGAGCGTGGGCTCCTACTGGATTGATACCTTGGTTCTCAAAAACTAAGGGAAATACTTACGCTACTCTGCTGCATCATCCCTTCCTCTTCGGGGAAAACCAACGCAAGCTCAAGACGTAGCAGCGCCATGGTGGGCAAGATGCTCAACGTTACCTGGCCCGAAGGCTCACTCGCAGAGACGGTGAAAGGGTGGTAGTCGGGGTGGTTCTATATCATCGAGCCGCGTGACGCCAACTGGGTGGCGGCCCCTGAATTCCGATCCGGAATCCCGATGCGGCTCACCTCCTGGCAAGAGAGGGGCCTAACCTGGGGTCCCTCGGACGAGCTGACTGGGCTCCAGACGTGCGTCCAGAACTTGATAGATAGGAAGATCAAGCTTGTCAACATGGTCCAGGTAATGCTCATTCGTCGGGTCCTTCCATGCCAACGCCGGACTTGCTATCTGTGGGAGTATGATCCGGCCAAGCACCAGACACTACTAGAGCTCTTCGGCACGACGCACGAAGAAATCTGGAAAGTGCTCTTCAAGGCCGGTGAGACACCACCGTCCACGACCGAAGATCGCGGGCTTAGCTTAAAACGCCAGGCTAACCCGGTAAGTTCTTTTATTGTTTTCAAGGCATACCCTTTACTAGCATATTTTGAGAAAAGCCTAAGCTTTCCTACCCGTGTTTTCAGACCTGGATTAAGATAGCGGAGGGGATTAACTGTCCGGCTCCGCTGCCCGAAGACCAAGAATTCCCATTACTGACGAAAATGCTTTTTCCAGCACCTTATGAGGTGCGAGAGAAGACGGCCAAGAAAGCGGCCAAAGGGGCCAAGAAGGACCCTCACCAAAAAGGCGCTCCGGACATGATGTCCAAAGACGAGACTTCCTCTTCGTCTGCTGACGATGACGACGAAGAGGAAGAAGAAAGCGACTCCCCACTTCAGAGAAGAGAGTGGCCCCCACAAATCTGGAGGCGAAAGCGCCTAAGAGGGTTAGAGGCTCCCTCGCGGATAACTCCGTGTGGGATGTTGATAGCAGTCCGGAGCGACCTCACCAGACCAAGCCTCGGGCCGCCTCGTAAGTACTAGAATCCAAAAACGTCTGGCCTTCCCGGTTTGTAATATTGATATACCTTAGACCGTGTTATTGTAGTCCAGCACGCGATGGCTCCCCGGGATCGCTAGATTCAAAGGAGATGGCTAGCATGTCTCCGCCACCTGCTCATTCCGTCTCTCCCAAGGGTGACGACGAGGTGGTGTCGCAAAGGACCTTCCCCGACCGGGGGAGGGGGGCTTCCGGAGATCGTCGGGGTGGCGCCCCAGGATGATTCCTCAGTCACCGGACGCATGGGGGAGAAAGCCCCTATGGGGACTGGTGATGGGGGCCGAGTTCCCTTCGGACCTGAGCCGGATACCATTCCGGAGATCTACGCGGCTCCGGAGTCCAGCGAACGGCATTCCCCAAAAGGAGGGAATGTGCATGTTCCGTCGGTGACCTCTATCTAACCAGAGGCACCGGATAATCTGTTGGAGGTGCTACGAGGCGCCTCTATTGTGGATGAACATCGCGCCCTTATGGGCACGGTAATAGAGAAGGTCCACTTCGTAAAAAGCAGACTGACTGAAGCCTCCACTAGCCTTCTATTGGGCTTTGAGGTAAGTAATGCGTTTGTAGGAAGAATATCACAGTATAGACAGTAGCCCCTGATGCTCTGTTTGGTGTTTGGGAAGAAAAAGCCGAATAGAGGATCGAGAAAATATCGCAGGAGTCTAACATAAGTTGTCTGTGTGAATAAGCAGGTATCGCTGCGGGCTGCCACCGCTCATGCTGCGGAGGTCTCCAGACTGAAGCAGAAACTGGAGCGGGCCGAGGAAGACCTCGGCCTCGTGAAGAAGCAGTTGGAGGATAGCCAAGGTATGCAGTAACCTGCGGGTACATTTTAAGAAAAAGGAATAGTCCGTCCGGACTGAGGTGTCATAAACTTTATTAGGGGCCACGACCGAGGTGGCAGCCCTCAAGAAGGCGTTAGCCGAGGCCGAGGACAAAGCTTCGAAGGAACGCGCCGCACGCGAGAAGCACGAGGCCCAGGTTGGCGAGGCGCAGCAACAGCTACAGGGCACGATCGAGAGATTTGAGTCCTTGGAGCGCGATTGTAAGGCGCAAGAGTCCGAACTGGCGAAGGCCCGCCAGAGCGCACATGATGCACGAGCCGAAGCCCAGAACGCCCTCCAGGAAATTCAGGCAGCCAAGGAGATTGCGGCGGGTAATTCTTTTACCATGCAAAGCAAGTATGTAGAAGAAACGTTCCTTGTACTTATCCAAATTTGGGTTTTTCAGGGGAGTTTACAGATCTGCCGCGCAGTATATCAGATGCTGCCGAGCATTATAGAGCCGAAGAAGGGATGACTACGGAGAAGCTATTCTGGTCCCCATATCTTGGACCCGAATATCCGTTGCCCTTCAGCGACCAGCTAAAGCAGTTGGTCGAGCTGCACATGTCGGCAGAGCTAGCCATGAAGGACCTGATAGTCCGGCTGTGGCCTACCGAGCCTATACCTAGCAGCTACTTCGTACTTGTTAAGCGGCTTGTAAGTGCCTGTCCGCGGCTCGAAGCCGTGAAGTGGTCGGTCTGTATTGAAGGTGTGCGTATGGCATTTGCCCGCGTCAAGACGCATTGGGCAAAGCTGGATGCCAAGAAGCTAATGACCGAGGGGCCGCCGGAGGGCAAGGAGCATCGTCGACCCAAGCTCTATTTTGATGGCGTCCTGGAGGAGTCCCGCCTTGTGGCGGAGCAATGTTCGAAGGATGTCATATTCCCATGAGAACATTTGTATTATCCTGTCCTGTAATATGGAACAATGATGTTATGTATTATAATGCTTGCTGAAAGGATCGATATAGTTGACTAGAGGGGGGGGGGGTGGGCTGAATAGGCAACTAACAATTTTTAACTTTTCTTTACCAAATTAAACTTTGCATCAAAGTAGGTTGTCTAGACATGCAACTATGTGAACAACCTATATGATGCAACAACAATAAGCACACAAGCAAGCAAGGGAAATAACACAAATAAGCTTGCACAAGTAAAGGTACGAGATAACCAAGAGTGGAGTCGGTGAAGACGAGGATATGTTACCGAAGTTCCTTCCTTTTGAGGGGAAGTACGTCTCCGTTGGAGCGGTGTGGAGGCACAATGCTCCCCAAGAAGCCACTAGGGCCACCATATTCTCCTCATGCCCTCACACAATGCGAGATGCCGTGATTCCACTATCGGTGTCCTTGAAGGCGGCGACCGGACCTTTACAAACAAGGTTGGGGCAATCTCCACAACTTAATCGGAGGCTCCCAACAACACCACGAAGCTTCACCACAATGGAATATGGCTCCGTGGTGACCTCAACCGTCTAGGGTGCTCAAACACCCAAGAGTAACAAGATCCGCAAGGGATTAGTGGGGGGAATCAAATTTCTCTTAGTGGAAGTGTAGATCGGGGCCTTCTCAACCAATCCCGAGCAAATCAACAAGTTTGATTGGCTAGGGAGAGAGATCAGGCGAAAATGGAGCTTGGAGCATTAATGGAGCTTTCGGTGAAGAGGTAAGTCAACGATGAAGAAGAGGACCCCCTTTTATACAAGGGGGAACAATCCAACCGTTATCCCCCAAAACAGCCCCGCAGAGGGCGGTACTACCGCATGGGGCAGCGGTACTACCGCTGGGCCCAGCGGTACTACCGCCCCCCTCGCGATACTGCCATGTAGTCTGGGAGGGCTGGAGAGTGAGCAGGAAACAGGCCCAGTGCGGTACTGCCGTGGTGGTAGGGCGGTACTACCGCTCTCGAGCGGTACTACCGCTTCTACTGCCACTGCTAAGTGCCGCACAACCCGACACAAGAGGCGACCCCCTCGAGTCGACACGGTAGGAGCCCGGTACCGCAGCGGTACTGCGGCTGAGGACCCACAAGCGGTACTACCGCTGGGTACCGCGGTACTACCGCTTGGACCAAAGCAGGCTCATAACGCAGGGAAAGAGACCTCCATCGACGCAGGAAGGCTCAGAGGGTGCGAAAAGGAAGTGTACGTGATGATTCCACCCTAGCCTTACCAAAGCGGACCCCCTCTTGATAGTACGGTGACTCCTATGAGACAAGACCACCAAACTAGAAACGAAAGAGCTACACCGTCTTGAATAAAAACTCCGAGGGGAAAGAATCGTCTTGTGCCAAAGGATGAATCTCTGAAAGGCTCAAAGCACATGATTAGTCCGCAAAAGCATTGTCATCAATCACCAAAACACCTTAGGGATAAATATGCCCTTACAATCTCCCCCCTTTTTGGTGGATTGATGACAATACGGGATTTGCACAAAGGGGAAAAATAGATGACATAAGCGAACCCCACATCTCTAAAATATAGACGGGCTCCCCCTAGATGTGTGCTATCTTAGGAAAGTGCTTTGGACTGCACGGCACACATACTAGGATCAACACTCCCCCTATATTTTATAAACAACGCATATCTTGCAACAAATAAGGGTAACACTAAGCATGATATTAGATAAGAGCAAAGCATAACTAGCACAAGATAAGCTAAGCTCAATAAGATGCGATAGAGTGCATATGTCTTACACCATATGTAAGATAAGTCTCACGAGCACACCCAAACCAACACACGAAAGGTTCAAACACGAGAAAAGATATTGCGAGAAAGACAGGCAAGACAACCACGCCACACAAACACACGCTCGCAACTCAAACAAAGACATAAATCCCTAAACTCTCCCCCCCTTTGGCATCGAGACACCAAAAAGGCAAAGAGCGAAGCTACGGCTCCAGGTGATGGCCAACTAAGGATCTCGAACATCATATCCCAGCGTGATCGTCTACACCGCTGTCATCTGTCGGAAACTGCTCGGTGTCTGAGTCGGTCCACGGACAGTGCTGCTGAATCCACTCCTCCTCATCAGTGATCATGCCCTCAGATCCGCTGGCAATGGTCGCACCCAACTGACGCATGAGCTCCTTGTGACAACTCCTGGCCCGCTTCTTAGCCACATGAGTCATGTACTGACCGTGAGACTCCATGCAGAAGAGTTTCTTCATCCTGCACTTGAGCTTCTTTGCCCAAGAGGGTTCTGCTCCAGATGGCTCATAGGACGTTGGCAATTTTGCCCGCCATGGCACCTCCGCACTCCACCTGGTTGCCGCGCACCACCTGGGGGCGAATGCAGAGGAAAGCCTCGCACACGACGATAAACGCCGAGATATTGAGGATGAAGTTCGGGGCCAGATCATGGAAATCTAGGCCATAGTAGAACATGAGCCCGCGGACAAATGGGTGGAGAGGAAAACCCAGTCCGCGGAGGAAGTGGGGAAGAAATACTACCCTCTCATGGGGCCTTGGGGTGGGGAGAAGCTGCCCCTCCTCAGGAAGCCGGTGCGCGATGTCTTTGGACAAGTATCCGGCCTTCCTTAACCTTTTGACATGGCCCTCCGTGACGGAGGAGACCATCCACTTGCCTCCCGCTCCGGACATTGTTGGAGAGGGTTGAGGTAGGAAGTGCGGGCTTGGGCGCTGGAGCTCGGGTGCGCAGAAGATGGATAGGCAAAGGAGGAAGAAGGCGTAGGTAAAAAGGTGGATCCTTATCCCCTTATATGGGCGGATGCGACTATGCATTCCCACCAGCCTAGTAAAACTCGCTTGCCTCCCAAGTGCCGTGATAAGTGGCGCGGTTGGTTTACCCACGTCCGTATTAATGAGAATCCCGTAAACAAAGGGGGCACGATCTCTGCTTTGACAAGACGTGCCAAGGAAACCACCTCGCAAAACACGCTAAGGTGGAGAAGTGAAAACGATTCGAATAAAGGCTTGGCCGTAGTGTGATGTCACGCTGCGGAATACGTCAGCAGATTAGATTTGTGTTAAAATTATTCTCTCTATGGCAATACGTGGAAGCTTATTTTGCAGAGCCGGACACTACTCTTGGTGTTTACAAACTTTTATGAAGAATTTGGAGGAGGAACCCGCCTTGCAATGCCGAAGACAATCTGCGCGCCGGACTCGTCATCATTGAAGCCTGGTTTAGGGGCTACTGAGGGAGTCCTGGATTAGGGGGTGTTCGGGTAGCCGGACTATACCTTCAGCCGAACTCCAGGACTATGAAGATACAAGACTGAAGACTCCGTCCCGTGTTCGGATGGGACTTTCCTTGGCGTGGAAGGCAAGCTTGGCGATGCGGATATTCAAGATCTCCTACCATTGTAACCGACTTTGTGTAACCCTAACCCTCTCCGGTGTCTATATAAACCGGAGGGTTTTAGTCCGTAGGACAACTTCATCATACAACAATCATACCATAGGCTAGCTTATAGGGTTTAGCCTCCTTGATCTCGTGGTAGATCTACTCTTGTACTACCCATATCATCAATATTAATCAAGTAGGACGTAGGGTTTTACCTCCATCAAGAGGGCCCAAACCTGGGTAAAACATTGTGTCCCTTGTCTCCTGTTACCATTCGGCCTAGACACACAGTTCGGGACCCCCTACCCGAGATCCGCCGGTTTTGACACCGACACCTATCCACATCGGTCCCAAGATGGACGGTGGCATAAAACTGAGCCACTAAATCTGAATCAAAATCCTTGTTGAACTGCATGATCCTGAGGATGTTCAACTGAGAGCACATATGAAGAGCCTCCCCAAAGTAGTCCAAATCCTTCTCGATAAAGGCAACGTCGATGGAGCAAACGTCAACAAAAAGGTTCTTCTTGGCCTTGATCACATCAAAGTAGACAGCATACTGAAAGCGGTTCCAGAACGGGTGGTTGACCAAGGCAGGCTCTTGATCGACCTCATAGGGGTTGCGCCGACGCTTCCCAGAATTCCTTGGCAGACATCTCTGTCACAGACTTGGCCCTTGGCTTGGGCTTGGACGCACTCATCTTCTTCACTTGAGGCGGAACACTTGGACGAACACTTGGCGGAGCACTTGAAGAGGCCGCCGTTGTCTCAGAGGTGCGGTAGCGCTTGGACATTGCACGTCCGGGGTTGACATGGCGGACTTGCTGCTCAGGATGTTCATCACCTGGAACCAAACACACGAGCAGAGGAAACAACATGAAAGAAAGAGCATAAGCCTCCAAACAAGACAACATAGATGAAAGAGTGGTAGGAAATAATGGAATTGGGCATCCAACGGTAGTACCGCAACCCCACCATGGCAGTACCGCTTCAGTAGTACCGTGCACGAAGAGCGGTAGTACCGCTCCAGACGGGGAACGGTGGTTCCCTACTACCGTGGATAGATCCGGCACTACCGGGGATACCAAATTCAAAAATAAGCCTACCAATCATCAATCCAAAAGGCCTAGATGCCATCTCCATCCTACTCAAGCCTCGACTTAGCCAAAAATCAAGAAAAGCAATGCCTATTGCCCCTAACAACTAGATGTGAGATCTAGGCAAAGAGAGAACGGGAACGGGGGAAATACCGGCATCCATGGCAAGAGGATGCGGTGGGGATCGACTCCACCGGAGGAACTGGAGAGGAACGACACAAAGACGGCGGCCGACCGAAGCCCTCCTGCGGCGAGACGTCGCTAGAGCGACGAGGAAGACGAGCGAGTGGGGTGAATGGGTATGGGGAGAAAAGCAACTCCACCGACCCCAACATAACCCCCTGCGCCCGCCCCGTAGTGGTAGTACCGCTGGAGTGGGCGGTAGTACCGCTTGACGTTCATCAGCGGTAGTACCACGCACCCAGCGATAGTACCGCTCTGCCGCAACAAGACTGGCCAAACACGGCTTAGCTGAAGAAGAGAAATGACTATAAAGCAAGAGAGAACACACACGCAAAACCAACACACAGAAGACGAAGAACACACACTACTACAAGAGAGGGCGGTGGCCGAGACCACCTATGTTTGAGTCTGAAGGTATGGCGCCGTGAAGATTTTAACCTTGGGCCCATGACCAAGACTCATCTTTGAAGCACAATAACCATCAAAAATGGCTAGAGTGAAAGAGTTTGATTAGTTTATGAATAATGGGGGGAGGGAGAGTCCATTGAGAGAACAACACTCCCCCTATGTCCATGCCTACATATAAACAAGATAACAAGTTAGGTATGGTGGGTGTGCACGGGTTCAAGCAACATTGCTCGAATCAATGATATTTAGCTCATGCCTTAACTCGCGAAATCTTGCTTCATCCAAGGGCTTCATGAAGATATCTGCAAGGTTATCAAGAGTGTTGACATAGTTGAGCTCGATCTCCCCTCGCCTAATATGATCCCGGATGAAGTGATACCGGATCTCAATATGCTTCGTCTTGAAGTGTTGCACCGGGTTGAGAGAAATCTTGATTGCACTTTCGTTGTCACACCAAAGAGGCACTTTGTCACAAATGACACCGTAATCCTTTAAAGTTTGCCTCATCCATAAGAGTTGTGCACAACAACTACTGGCCGCTACATACTCCGCTTCGGTGGACGAGAGAGACACACAACTTTGCTTCTTGGAAGACCAACTCACCAAAGAGAAACCGAGAAATTGGCACCCTCCGGAAGTGGACTTCCTATCCACTTTGTCTCCCGCCCAATCCGAGTCCGAATAACCTACAAGCTTGAAGTTTGCTCCTCTTGGGTACCATAAGCCAAAGTTTGGGGTATGAGCCAAATATCGAAAGATTCGCTTGACCGCCATGAAGTGAATTTCCTTAGGTGCGGCTTGAAACCGTGCACAAATTCCCACACTCAACATGATATCCGGTCTAGATGCGGAAAGGTAAAGCAAGGATCCAATCATGGAGCGATATACCTTTTGATCCACCGCTTTACCATTGGGATCTATGTCAAGTTGGCATTTGACGGGCATAGGAGTGGACGCCGGCTTGACATCACTTAGCTTGAATCTCTTGAGCATGTCTTGAGTGTATTTGGCTTGGTTGATGAAGGTTCCTTCTCTTCTTTGCTTCACTTCGAACCCAAGAAAGAACTTCAACTCTCCCATGGAAGACATCACGAACTTTGAGGTCATGAGAGCGGTAAATTCCTCATTGAAAGCTTTGTTAGGGGAACCAAAGATAATATCATCAACATATAATTGGCACACAAACAACTCCCCTTTGACCTTCTTAGTAAAAAGAGTGGGGTCGATTAGCCCAACTTCAAAACCACGGTCTTGTAACAACTCGGTAAGGTGGTCATACCACGCACGTGGGGCTTGTTTAAGGCCATAGAGTGCCTTATCGAGTTGATACACATGATCGGGAAAGTAGGGATCCTCGAACCCGGGGGGTTGCTTGACATATACCAACTCATTAATAGGACCATTAAGAAAAGCACTCTTCACATCCATTTGTTGTAACTTAAAGTTATGATGAGAAGCATATGCAATCAACATGCGAATGGATTCAAGACGAGCAACGGGAGCAAAGGTTTCACTGTAGTCGATACCCTCGACTTGGGAGTAGCCTTGTGCTACCAAACGAGCCCTGTTGCGAATGATAATCCCATGAGCATCTTTCTTGTTCTTGAATATCCACTTGGTTCCAATGACATTGTGGTTCCCCGTTGGCCTTGGCACCAATCTCCACACCTTGTTGCGCTCGAAGTTGTTGAGTTCTTCATGCATGGCATTGAGCCAATCCGGATCTTCGAGCGCCTCATAAACCTTTTGGGGTTCAACACAAGAGACAAACGCGTGATGTTCACAATAGTTTGCTAATTGTCTACGAGTGCTTACCCCCTTTCTTAAGCTTCCAAGCACATTTGTCATGAGATGATCCTTGGTGGAGAGTTTGGAAGCAATCTTGGCGGCACGTTGCTCCAATTCCTCCTCGGGGGTGAGATGAGGAGTGGTCACTTGATCGTCTTGAGCGTTGTCTTGAGCTTGTTCTTGATCTCGAAGAAGCTCTTGATCTTGAACTTGCTCGGAGGAGAGAACTTGACCTTGGGCATCACTTGATGTTACAACACCATCTTGAGATTGACCTCGCCCTTGGTATTGTTCTTGAGGTTGAGGGCCTTCACTTTGTTCTTCGGAAGCGTGTGGGCCTTGGGTTGGTGATGGCTCCACTTGAGTGGAGCATTGTCCTTCTCCTTCGGCCACAAGGGGTTCCTCAATGGGTAGGATAAAACCAACACCCATTCTTATTATGGCTTGGGGAGGAATTTCATCACGTACATCACAACTTCCACTTTGCTCCACTTGGGAGCTGTTATTCTCATCAAACTCCACGTTACATGTTTCCTCAATAAGTCCCATGGACTTATTGAGGACACGGTAAGCATGGGAGTTTGTAGCATAACCAACAAATATGCCCTCATGAGCTCTAGCCTCAAATTTAGACAAACGAACACCTTTCTTGAGAATGAAACACTTACACCCGAACACCCGGAAGTACTTGAGGTTGGGCTTGTTCCCGGTGAGTATCTCATATGGAGTCTTGTTCAAGCCTTTGCGGAGGAAGAGCCGATTTGATGCATGACACGCGGTGTTGATGGCTTCGCCCCAAAAGTGGTATGGAGACTTGAACTCCACCATCATGGTCCTTGCCGCATCCATCAAAGTCCGGTTCTTCCTCTCCGCTACACCATTTTGTTGAGGGGTGTATGGTGCGGAATATTGATGCTTGATCCCCTCATCACTAAGAAACTCATCCAAGGTGTAGTTCTTGAACTCGGTGCCGTTGTCACTTCTTATTGTCAAGATCTTTGCATTGTGTTGACGTTGAGCTTCATTTGCAAAGTGGATGACGGTTTGTTGT
Source organism: Triticum urartu (assembly GCF_003073215.2). Taxonomy (NCBI): domain Eukaryota; kingdom Viridiplantae; phylum Streptophyta; class Magnoliopsida; order Poales; family Poaceae; genus Triticum; species Triticum urartu. Next base: position 516,163,831 of record NC_053027.1, on the reverse strand, counting down.
CTCACTCTTCCTCTTGAAGAAATATACCCAAGTGTATCTTGAATAATCATCCACAATCACCAAGCAATACTTTCTACCCCCAAGACTATCAAAAGATGGAGGCCCGAAGAGATCCATGTGAAGGAGCTCCAAAAGCCTCTTCGAGTAAATGATAGTCGTGGGAGGGTGAGCCTTTTCATGCAGCTTTCCTTTGATACAAGCACTGCAAGCACGATCTTTGGCAAAAGTAACATCTGTTAGTCCACGGACATGGCCCCCCTTGAGAAGACTTTGCAAAGATATCATATTGACATGGGCTAGACGGTGATGCCATGGCCATCCCATGTCAACTTTAGCCATTAGGCATGTCGCGGTCTTAGTGAGTCGCTCCGAAAAGTTAATCACATAGAGACCGTTTTCGACATGCCCAACAAAGGCTACTTTAGGAGTCTTGCTCCACAAGAGGGCCACGGTATCAATATCAAATAAGGTGGCAAAACCTATGAGTTCTAGTTGACGAACGAAAAGTAAATTGTATGCAAGGGACTCAACAAGCATGACCTTCTCAATCGTAAGATCATGAGAAATGACAACCTTGCCGAGTCCCAATACCTTAGAGGACGAGGCGTCACCCCACTTGACATTGGTGGACATGGATGGATTGTTTTGCATGTCCACCACAAAGTCCTTGCTTCCGGTCATATGATTAGTAGCTCCACTATCGAGCAACCATGATCCCCCACCGGAAGCAAACACCTACAAGAGATCAATGCTTGGTTTTAGGTACCCATTTTGTAATGGGTCCTTTGATGTTAGTAACAAGGGTCTTAGGAACCCAAATAGACCATTCAATGTACTCATAAGGAGAACCAACAAATTTTGCATAAACATGCCCATCACTAGCACGACACAACACATAAGAAGGGTTAAAGTCGCCGGCTTTGTTGGGAGGGAAAGCGTTGCCCTTCTTGGCATCACTACCCCTCACGGTGTTCTTCTCCTTCTCCTTAGTAGCACTCTCTCCCTCCTTCACAAAGGTTTGCTTGAGAGGGGGAGGTCGTTTGGCCTTGTCATTCTTCTTATTGTTCTTGGACTTGGGCACGTACCCAATCCCTTCTTTGGCCACGACTTCCTTTTGGTTGCTCAAGAGGTCGTTGAGGTTCTTCTCGCCTTGTATGCAAGACACAAGACCTTTCTCAAGTTGCACCTTAAACTTAGCGTTCTCCTCAACAAGATGCACATGCTCACAACATGGGTTAGTAGCATTTGCATTATCAATTAACATCATACGAGGAAAAGTGGCTTTCTCCTTGGTTAGCTTCACTTGAAGTTGACCATGAGACTCTTTGAGGCAAGCATGAGCACCCTTCAAGACCTTGTGAGCCTTGTCAAGTAAGTCAAACTCCTCTTGGAGTCTAGCAAGATCAACCCCAAGCTTGGCCTTCTCGGAGTTTAGCACATGAGAAACAACAAGAGCATGATCAAAATCTTTCTTTAACTTAGTGCTACCTCTTTTAGCACTGCGTTGGTTTTCCCCGAAGAGGAAGGGATGATGCAGCAAAGTAGCGTAACTATTTCCCTCAGTTTTTGAGAACCAAGGTATCAATCCAGTAGGAGGCTATGCGCGAGTCCCTCGCACCTGCACAAAACAAATAAATCCTCGCAACCAACACAAATAGGGGTTGTCAATCCCTATAGGGCCACTTACGAGAGTGGGATCTGATAGATATGATAAGATAATATTTTTGGTATTTTTATGATAAAGATGCAAAGTAAAATAAAGGCAAAGTAAATAGCAAAGTAGTAAGAGATTGATATGATAAAGATAGACCCGGGGCCATAGGTTTCACTAGTGGCTTCTCTCGAGAGCATAAGTATTCTACGGTGGGTGAACAAATTACTGTTGAGCAATTGACAGAATTGAGCATAATTATGAGAATATCTAGGTATGATCATGTATATAGGCATCACGCCCGAGACAAGTAGACCGACTCCTGCCTGCATCTACTACTATTACTCCACTCATCGACCGCTATCCAGCATGCATCTAGAGTATTAAGTTAAAAATAGAGTAACGCCTTAAGCAAGATGACATGATGTAGAGGGATAGACTCATGCAATATGAAGAAAACCCCATCTTGTTATCCTCGATGGCAACAATACAATACGTGCCTTGCTGCCCTTACTGTCACCGGGAAAGGACACCGCAAGATTGAACCCAAAGCTAAGCACTTCTCCCATTGCAAGAAAGATCAATCTAGTAGGCCAAACCAAACTGATAATTCGAAGATACTTGCAAAGATAACCAATCATACATAAAAGAATTCAGAGAAGATTCAAATATTATTCATAGATAGACTTGATCATAAACCCACAATTCATCGGTCTCAACAAACACACCGCAAAAATAAGATTACATCGAATAGATCTCCACAAGAGAGGGGGAGAACATTGTATTGAGATCCAAAAAGAGAGAAGAAGCCATCTAGCTAATAACTATGGACCCGTAGGTCTGAGGTAAACTACTCACATTTCATCGGAGGGGCTATGGTGTTGATGAAGAAGCCCTCCGTGATCGATGCCCCCTCCGGCGGAGCTCCGGAACAGGCCCCAATATGGGATCTCATGGATACAGAAAGTTACGGCAGTGGAATTAGGGTTTTGGCTCCGTATCTGATCGTTTGGGGGTACGTGGGTATATATAGGAGGAAGAAGTACGTCGGTGGAGCAATAGGGGGCCCACGAGGGTGGAGGGCGTGCCTGGGGGGGGGTAGGCGCGCCCCCCACCTCGTGGCCTCCTGTTATGTGGCTTGACGGAGGATCCAAGTCTCCTGAGTTGTATTCGATGAGAAAATCACGTTCCCGAAGGTTTCATTCCGTTTGGACTCCATTTGATATTCCTTTTCTTCGAAACCCTAAAACAGGCAAAAACCGCAATTCTGGGCTGGGCCTCCGGTTAATAGGTTAGTCCCAAAAATAATATAAAAGTGGATAATAAAGCCCAATAATGTCCAAAACAGTAGATAATATAGCATGGAGCAATCAAAAATTATAGATACGTTGGAGACGTATCAAGCATCCCCAAGCTTAATTCCTGCTCGTCCTCGAGTAGGTAAATGATAAAAACATAATTTTTGATGCGGAGTGCTACTTTGCATAATTTTAATGTAATTCTTCTTAATTGTGGTATGAATATTCAGATCCGAAAGATTCAAGACAAAAGTTCATATTGACATAAAAATGATAATACTTCAAGCATACTAACTAAGCAATTATGTCTTCTCAAAATAACATGGCCAAAGAAAGTTCATCCCTACAAAATCATATGGTTTAGTCATGTTTCATTTTCGTCACACAAGAATGCTATCATCATGCACAACCCCGATGAGAAGCCAAGCAATTGTTTCATACTTTAGTAATCTCAAACCTATAAACTTTCACGCAATATATGAGTGTGAGCCATGGACATAGCACTATAGGTGGAATAGAATATAATGAGGGGGTTATGTGGAGAAGACAAAAAGGAGAAAGTCTCACATCAACGAGGCTAAGCAATGGGCTATGGAGATGCCCACCGATTGATGTTAATGCAAGGAGTAGGGATTGCCATGCAACGGATGCACTAGAGCTATAAATGTATGAAAGCTCAACAAAAGAAACTAGTGGGTGTGCATCCAACTTGCTTGCTCACGAAGACCTAGGGTACTTGAGGAGGCCCATTGTTGGAATATACAAGCCAAGTTCTATAATGAAAAATTCCCACTAGTATATGAAAGTGATAACATGAGAGACTCTGTACTATGAAGATCATGGTGCTACTTTGAAGCACAAGTGTGGCAAAGGATAGTAACATTGTCCCTTCTCTCTTTTTCTCTCATTTTCTTTTTTTTCTTTGGGCCTTTTCTTTTTTTATGGCCTTTATCTTTTTTTGGGCCTTCTCTTTTTTATGGCCTTTCCCTTTTTTTATTCCTCACTTGGTACAATGCTCTAGAAAATGATGATCATCACACTTCTATTTATTTACAACTCAATGATTACAACTCGATACTAGAACAAAGATGACTCTATATGAATGCCTCCGGCGGTGTACCGGGATATGCAATGGACCAAGAGTGACATGTATGAAAGAATTATGAACGGTGGCTTTGCCACAAATACTATGTCAACTACATGACCATGCTAAGAAATATGACAATGATGAATGTGTCATGATGAACGGAATGATGGAAATTTGCATGGCAATATATCTCGGAATGGCTATGGAAATGCCATAATAGGTAGGTATGGTGGCTGTTTTGAGGAAGATATAAGGAGGTTTATGTGTGAAAGAGTGTATCATATCACGGGGTTTGGATGCACCGGCGAAGTTTGCGCCAACTCTCAATGTGAGAAAGGGCAATGCACGGTACCGAAGAGGCTAGCAAGGATGGAAGGGTGAGAGTGCGTATAATCCATGGACTCAACATTAGTCATAAAGAACTCACATACTTATTGCAAAAATCTAAAAGTGATCAAAAACCTCGGTACTACGCGCATGCTCCTAGGGGGATAGATTGGTAGGAAAAGACCATCGCTCGTCCCCGACCGCCACTCATAAGGAAGACAATCAAATAACACCTCATGTTTCAAATTTGTTGCATAAAGTTTGCCATACGTGCATGCTACGGGACTTGCAAACCTCAGCACAAGTATTTCTCAATTTCACAACTACTCAACTAGCACGACTTTGATATTATTACCTCCATGTCTCAAAACAATCATCAAGCATCAAACTTCTCTTAGTATTCAACACACTCATAAGAAAGTTTTATTATTAATCTTGCATACCAAGCATATTAGGATTTTAAGAAAATTACCATGCTATTAAGACTCTTAAAGTAATCTAAGTGAATCATGAGAGATCAATAGTTTCTATGAAACAAATCCACCACCGTGATCTAAAAGATATAAGTGAAGCACTAGAGCAAAATTATATAACTCAAGAGATATAAGTGAAGCACATAGAGTATTCTAACAAATTCCAAATCCTGTATGGCTCTCTCAAAAGGTGTGTAAAGCAAGGATGATTGCGGTAAACTAACAAGCAAAGACACAAATAATACAAGACGCTCCAAGCAAAACACATATCATGTGGCGAATAAAAATATAGCTCCAAGTAAAGTTACCGATAGAAGTAGACGAAAGAGGGGATGCCTTCCGGGGCATCCCCAAGCTTTGGCTTTTAGGTGTCCTTAGATTATCTTGGGGGTGCCATGGGCATCCCCAAGCTTAGGCTCTTGCCACTCCTTGTTCCATAATCCATCAAATCTTTACCCAAAACTTGAAAACTTCACAACACAAAACTTAAAGTAGAAAATCTCGTGAGCTCCGTTAGCGAAAGAAAACAAAATACCACTTCAAGGTACTGTAATGAGCTCATTCTTTATTTATATGGGTGTTATTCCTACTGTATTCCAACTTCTATATTGCAAAAATCTAGAAGTTATCAAAGCAAAGTATTACGCGCATGCTCCTAGGGTGATAGATTGGTAGGAAAAGACCATCGCTCGTCCCCGACCGCCACTCATAAGGAAGACAATCAATAAACAAATCATGCTCCGACTTTGTTACATAACGGTTCACCATACATGCATGCTACGGGAATCACAAACTCTAACACAAGTATTCTTTAAATTCACAACTACTCAACTAGCATGACTTTAATATTATCACCTCCATATCTCAAAACAATTATCATGATTCAATCTTTTCTTAGTATTCAACACACTCAAAAGAAAGTTTCACAAATCTTGAATACCAAGCATATTATTATTAAGCAAATTACCATGCTATTAAGAGAGTCTCAAAATAATTTAAGTGAAGCATGAGAGATCAATAGTTTCTTTAAAACAAATCCACCACCGTGCTCTAAAAGATCTAAGTGAAGCACATAGAGCAAAATTATAACGCTCAAAAGATATAAGTGAAGCACATAGAGCAAATTTACTACGCTCAAAAGATATAAGTGCAGCACATAGAGCAAAACTACTTAGCTCAAAAGACATAAGTGAAGCACATAGAGTATTCTATCAAATTTTTAATTCATGTATGGCTCTCTCAAAAGGTGTGTACAGCAAGGATGATTGTGTCATACTAAGAAACAAATAATACAAGACGCTCCAAGCAAAACACATATCATGTTGGTGAATAAAAATATAGCTCCAAGTAAATTACCAATGGAAGTGGACGAAAGAGGGGATGCCTTCTGGGGCATCCCCAAGCTTTGACTTTTTGGTGTCCTTGGATTATCTTGGGGGTGACATGGGCATCCCCAAGCTTAGGCTCTTGCCACTCCTTGTTCCATGATCCATCAAAAGAATTCACCCAAAACTTGAAAACTTCACAACACAAAACTCAAAATAGAAAACTCGTGAGCTCCGTTAGCGAAAGAAAACAAAAGACCACTTCAAGGTAATGTAATGAACTCATTCTTTATTTATATTGGTGTTAAACCTACTGTATTCCAACTTCTCTATGGATTATAAACTATTTTACTAGCCATAGATTCATCAAAATAAGCAAACAACACACGAAAAACAGAATCTGTCAAAAACAGAACAGTCTGTAGCTAGCGCAAGATATGGAACCCCAAAAATTCTAAAATAAATTGCTGGACGTGAGGAAATTATCTATTAATCATATGCAAAAATAATTAACTAAATAACACTTTCCAAATAAAAATGACAACAGTTCTCGTGAGCGCTAAAGTTTCTGTTTTTTACAGCAAGTTCAACAAGACTTTCCCCAAGTCTTCCCAACGGTTCTACTTGGCACAAACACTAATTAAACACAAAAAACACAACTAAAACAGAGGATAGATTTTTTATTTATTACTAAACAAGAGCAAAAATCAAGGAATAAAAATAAAATTGGGTTGCCTCCCAACAAGTGCTATCATTTAATGCCCCTAGCTAGGCATAACAAGCAAGAATAGATCTAGGTATTGCCATCTTTGGTAGGCAATCCATAAGTGGCTCTCATAATAGATTCATAAGGTAATTTAATTTTCTTTCTAGGAAAGTGTTCCATGACTTTCCTTAATGGAAATTTGAATTTAATATTTCCTTCCTTCATATCAATAATTGCACCAATCGTTCTAAGGAAAGGTCTACCAAGAATAATAGGACATGAAGGATTGCAATCTATGTCAAGAACGATAAAATCTACGGGCACATAATTCCTATTTGCAACAATGAGAACATCATTAATTCTTCCCATAGGTTTCTTAATAGTGGAATCCGCAAGGTGCAAGTTTAGAGAGCAATCATCAAAATCACGGAAACCTAACAAATCACACAAAGTCTTTGGAATCGTGGAAACACTAGCACCCAAATCACATAAAGCATAGCATTCATGATCTTTAATTTTAATTTTAATTGTTGGTTCCCACTCATCATAAAGTTTTCTAGGGATAGAAACTTCCAATTCACGTTTTTCTTCATAAGATTGCATCAAGGCATCAACGATATGTTTAGTAAATGCTTTATTTTGACTATAAGAGTGAGGAGAATTTAGCACGGATTGCAACAAGGAAATACAATCAATCAAAGAGCAATTTTCATAGTTAAATTCCTTGAAATCCATAATAGTGGGTTTAGCAACATCTAGGGTTTTAATTTCTTCAATCCCACTTTTATCAAATTTAGCATCAAGATCAAAAGATTCAGAATTCTTGGAACACCTACTAGGTAAAGGTGGATCATATTCAGTCCCATCATTATCAAGATTCATATTGCAAAACAGAGATTTAATAGGGGACTGATATGTCTCCAACGTATCTATAATTTTTGATTGCTCCATGCTATATTATCTACTGTTTTAGACATTATTGGGCTTTATTATCCACTTTTATATTATTTTTGGGACTAACCTATTAACCGGAGGCCCAGCCCAGAATTGTTGTTTTTTTGCCTGTTTTAGGGTTTCGAAGAAAAGGAATATCAAACGGAGTCCAAACGGAATGAAACCTTCAGAAACGTGATTTTCTCATCAGATAAGATCCAGGAGACTTGGACCCTCCGTCAAGAAAGCCACAAGGCGGTCACGAGGGTGGAGGGCGCGCCCCCTGCCTCGTGGGCCCCTCGAAGCTCCACCGACGTACTTCTTCCTCCTATATATATATCCACGTACCCCCAAACGATTGGGGACGGAGCCAAAAACCTAATTCCACTGCCATAACTTTCTGTATCCACGAGATCCCATCTTGGGGCCTATTCCGGAGCTCCGCGGGAGTGGGCATCGATCACGGAGGGCTTCTACATCATCATCCAAGCCCCTCCGATGAAGTGTGAGTAGTTTACTTCAGACCTACGGGTCCATAGCTAGTAGCTAGATGGCTTCTTCTCTCTTTTTTGATCTCAATACAATGTTCTCCCCCTCTCTCGTGGAGATCTATTCGATGTAATCTTCTTTTTGCGGTGTGTTTGTTGAGACCGATGGATTGTGGGTTTATGATCAAGTCTATCTATGAATAATATTTGAATCTTCTCTGAATTCTTTTATGTATGATTGGTTATCTTTCAAGTCTCTTTGAATTATCAGTTTGGTTTGGCCTACTAGATTGGTTGTTCTTGCCATGGGAGAAGTGCTTAGCTTTGGGTTCGATATGGCGGTGTCCTTTCCCAGTGACAGAAGGGGCAGCAAGGCACATATTGTATTGTTTCCATCGAGGATAACAAGATGGGGTTTTCATCATATTGCATGAGTTTATCCCTCTACATCATGTCATCTTGCTTAAGGCGTTACTCTGTTTTCATTAACTTAATACTCTAGATGCATGCTGGATAGCGGTCGATGAGTGGAGTAATAGTAGTAGATGCAGGCAGGAGTCGGTCTACTTGTCTCGGACGTGATGCCTATATACATGATCATACCTAGATATTCTCATAACTATGCTCAATTCTGTCAATTGCTCAACAGTAATTTGTTCACCCACCATAGAATACTTATGCTCTTAAGAGAAGCCACTAGTGAAACCTATGGCCCCCGGGTCTCTTTCTCATCATATCAATCTCCATCACTTTATTATTGCTTTACTTTTACTTTGCTTTTACTTTTTTACTTTGCATCTCTATACCAAAAATACCAAAAAAAATATTATTTATCATCTCTATCAGATCTCACTTTCGTAAGTGACTGTGAAAGGATTGACAACCCCTAAGTGCGTTGGTTGCGTTGAGCTATTGTTTTTGTGTAGGTACGAGGGACTCGCGCGTAGCCTCCTACTGGATTGATACCTTGGTTCTAAAAAACTGAGGGAAATACTTACGCTGCTTTGCTTTATCATACCTTCCTCTTCCAACGCAGTGCTCAAGAGGTAGCAGGGACACATCAATAACTTTTAGATCTTCATCATTATTTTCATAGGAACTAGAAGAACACGCTTTTATAAAGGCATCTTTCTTAGCATGCATCCTAGCGGTTCTTTCTTTGCACTCACCAATGGAAATTCTCATGGCTTTGAGAGACTCATTGATATCATGCTTAGGTTGAATAGATCTAAGTTTCAAAGAATCAACAATATATTCGGTGAAGGCTTTATTTTGACTATAAGCATGTGGAGAATTTAGCACGGATTGCAACAAGGAAATACAATCAATTAAAGAGCAACTTTCATAATTAAATTCCTTGAAATCCAATATAGTGGGTTTAGCAACATCTAGATTTTTATTTCTTCCAATCCCACTTTCATCAATTTCATCATTAAGATCTAAATACTCCGAATTTTTAGAACGCCTTCTAGGTAAAGGAAGATCATATTCAGTTTCATCAAGATTAATATTGCAAAATAAAGATTTAATAGGGGACACATCAATAACTTTTAGATCTTCATCTTGATTTTCATAGGTATTGGAGGAACACGCTTTAATAAAGGCATCTTTGGAAGCACGCATCCTAGCGGTTCTTTCCTTGCACTCATCAATGGAAATTCTCATGGCTTTGAGAGACTCATTGATATCATGCTTAGGTGGAATAGATCTAAGTTTCAAAGAATCAACATCAAGAGCAATTCTATCAATGTTCCTAGCCAAATCATCAATCTTAAGCAATTTTTCTTCAATCATAGCATTAAAATTCTTTTGCGAAGTAATAAATTCTTTAATATTAGATTCAAAATCAGAGGGCATATTATTATAATTTCCATAAGAATTGTTGTAGGAATTACCATAATTATTAGAGGGATTACTAGGATAAGGCACAGGGTTGAAATTTCCTCTATACGCGTTATTACCAAAATTGTTCCTACCAACAAAATTCACATCCATAGATTCATTATTATTCTCAATCAAAGTAGACAAGGGCATATCATTAGGATCAGAAGAAACACTCTTATTAGCAAATAATTTCATAAGTTCATCCATCTTTCCACTCAAAACATTAATTTCTTCTATCGCATGCACCTCTTTATTAGTAGATCTTTCAGTATGCCATTGAGAATAATTAACCATAATATTATCTAGGAGTTTAGTAGCTTCTCCTAAAGCGATTTCCATAAAAGTGCCTCCCGCGGCCGAATCTAAAAGATTTCTAGAAGCAAAATTCAATCCGGCATAAATTTTTTGTATAATCATCCATAAATTTAAACCATGAGTAGGGCAATTACGTATCATTAATTTCATTCTCTCCCAAGCTTGTGCAACATGTTCATGATCAAGTTGCTTAAAGTTCATAATATCGTTTCTGAGAGAGATGATCTTAGCAGGAGGAAAATACTTAGAGATAAAAGCATCTTTGCACTTGTTCCATGAATCAATACTATTTTTAGGCAAAGACGAAAACCAAGCTGTAGCACGATCTCTAAGAGAAAATGGAAATAGCTTCAATTTAACAATATCATTATCCACATCTTTCTTCTTTTGCATGTCACACAAATCAATGAAGCTATTTAGATGGGTAGTGACATCTTCACTAGGAAGGCCGGAGAACAGATCTTTCATAACAAGATTCAGCAAAGCAGCATTAATTTCACAAGATTCAGCATCGGTAAGAGGAGCAATCGGAGTGCTAAAAAATCATTGTTGTTGGTGTTGGTGAAGTCACACAATTTAGTATTATCTTGAGCCATCGTGACAAGCAAGCAAACTAACACACAAGCAAACAAAAAGCAAGCGGGCAAAAAGAGGCAAATAGAGGGAGGAGAGAGAGAGGGCAAATAAACAGCAAGGGTGAAGTGGGGGAGAGGAAAACGAGAGGAAAATGGAAAATAATGTAATGCGGGAGATAAGGGTATGTGATGGGTACTTGGTATGTTGACTTTTGCGTAGACCTCCCCGGCAACAGTGCCAGAAATCCTTCTTGTTACCTCTTTTAGCACTGCGTTGGTTTTCCCCGAAGAGGAAGGGATGATGCAGCAAAGTAGCGTAAGTATTTCCCTTAGTTTTTGAGAACCAAGGTATCAATCCAGTAGGAGGCTACGCGTGAGTCCCTTGCACCTGCACAAAACAAATAAATCCTCGCAACCAACGCAAATAGGGGTTGTCAATCCCTATAGGGCCACTTACGAGAGTGAGATCTGATAGATATGATAAGATGATATTTTTGGTATTTTTATGATAAAGATGCAAAGTAAAATAAAGGCAAAGTAAATAGCAAAGTAGTAGGAGATTGATATGATAAAGATAGACCCGGGGGCCATAGGTTTCACTAGTGGCTTCTCTCGAGAGCATAAGTATTCTACGGTGGGTGAACAAATTACTGTTGAGCAATTGACAGAATTGAGCATAGTTATGAGAATATCTAGGTATGATCATGTATATAGGCATCACGTCCGAGACAAGTAGAATGACTCCTGCCTGCATCTACTACTATTACTCCACTCATCGACCGCTATCCAGCATTCATCTAGAGTATTAAGTTAAAAATAGAGTAACGCCTTAAGCAAGATGACATGATGTAGAGGGATAGACTCATGCAATATGAAGAAAACCCCATCTTGTTATCCTCGATGGCAACAATAAAATACATGCCTTGCTGCCCTTACTGTCACCGGGAAATGACACCGCAAGATTGAACCCAAAGCTAAGCACTTCTCCAATTGCAAGAAAGATCAATCTAGTAGGCCAAACCAAACTGATAATTCGAAGAGACTTGCAAAGTTAACCAATCATACATAAAAGAATTCAGAGAAGATTCAAATATTATTCATAGATAGACTTGATCATAAACCCACAATTCATCGGTCTCAACAAACACACTGCAAAAAGAAGATTACATCGAATAGATCTCCACAAGAGAGGGGGAGAACATTGTATTGAGATCCAAAAAGAGAGAAGAAGCCATCTAGCTACTAACTATGGGCCCGTAGGTCTGAGGTAAACTACTCACACTTCATTGGAGGGGCTATGGTGTTGATGAAGAAGCCCTCCGTGATCGATGCCCCCTCCGACGGAGCTCCGGAATAGGCCCCAAGATGGGATCTCGTGGATACAGAAAGTTACGGTGGTGGAATTAGGGGTTTGGCTCCGTATCTGATCGTTTGGGGGTATGTGGGTATATATAGGAGGAAGAAGTACGTCGGTGGAGGAACAGGGGGCCCACGAGGGTGGAGGGCATGCCTGGGGGGGGGGTAGGTGTGCCCCCCTACCTCGTGGCCTCCTGTTATGTGGCTTGACGTAGGATCCAAGTCTCCTAAGTTGTATTCGATGAGGAAATCACGTTCCCGAAGGTTTCATTCCGTTTGGACTCCGTTTGATATTCCTTTTCTTCGAAACCGTAAAACAAGCAAAAAACGGCAATTCTAGGCTGGGCCTCCGGTTAATAGGTTAGTCCCAAAAATAATATAAAAGTGGATAATAAAGCCCAATAATGTCCAAAACAATAGATAATATAGCATGGAGCAATCAAAAATTATAGATACGTTGGAGACGTATCACTTAGCGTGATCAACATTCTGTGACTCCTCAAGAGCCAAACGAAGACCACGCTCTTCCTCAAGAGCATTGGAAAGATGCGAAATCTCATCGGCATAGTCACGACTATGCCCCTCCATCTTAGAGATAGTATCTTCGTGAGCCTCGATCATGTCATTGGCTTCACCAAGTTGTTCCAAGAGAGCAACGAAGTGCTTCTTGGATTTACCCTTGAGTTTACACATAAAGGACTCAAACTCATTTTCCTCCACATTAGATCCCTCATATTCATCAATGCAATCCATCAAGGAAGGATTATTAATGATGGTAGTTTTGATGTTGGGGGTTACCTTGTTGGTGGCTTTAGCCATGAGGCACTTGGCGGTGATGTTCTCATTGGGTGAGTTGAAGAGAGACACTCATGGAGTTGTTGCAATGGCAACGGAGGCCATGGCAACGGACTCACCATCTTCATCATCATCATCATCCTCATGTACTCTTCTTGAACCACCAACGCCTTGTGAGGGGTCTTCTTGGTGAAGTTGCTCTTGTTTGGGAAAGACTTGGCTTTGTCCTTTCGGATGAGCTTGCCACCATTGTCTTCCCTCTTCTCATACGGGCACTCCACAACAAAATGGCTCACATTGCCACAATTATAGCAAGTCCTCACACGTTGCTTGCTCTTCGTGCCACTTGAGTTGTTCTTGTTGAAGTTTGGCCTTGAGTTTTTCTTGCTCCAAAATTGCCTTGAAGCAAGTGCCATGTGTTCATGATTGGCATACTTTGTATCTTCGGAGTTGCTTTCCTCTTCTCCCTCTTCTTCTTCTTCAACACAAACCTTGGCCTTCAATGCAAGGTTGAGCTTCTTTGCCCTTTGAGAGCGAAGCACCGCATTGTCGGCGGTCTTGTCCAAGATGCTCATAGCCACAAACTCATCCAACACTTCACTTGAGGACAAGGTGTGGATGTCTGGCCTTTGATGAATGAAGGAGGACATAGCCTTGTGGTAAGGCATCATTGCCTTGAGGAATTTGCACTTGATCCAATTGTCATCCGTGTCCTTGCTCCCATGATCTCGGAGTGAAACCGCGAGTTTGGCTACTCTTCGATAAAGCTCACGAGGTTCTTCATCTTCCTTCATTGCAAACTCATCGGCTTCATCTTGCACCACTTCATAGTTGGAGCGTTGAATGCTTGCGCTTCCCCGGTAGAGAGAAACAACTTGGTGCCATGCATCTTTGGCTATGGCGTAGGGCCGGAGGTGAGGAAGATCTTCGGGTGGAATTGCATCTTGGATGATGAAGAGAGCATTCTCATTGAATTGATTATCCGCGGCTTCTCTTGGAGTGAAGTTGCTCCGGTCATGTGGATAGAAATCTTCTTCAATGATTCTCCAAAGATTAGTATTCACATGATTTAAATGACGCTTAAACCGAGAGACCCAAGAATCAAAGTCCTCATTTTTCACAATCTTAGGGGGAGGACCGGCATGATTCAAATGAGTGGAAGGAATCAGTCCACCATAAAAAAGTGGAGGTTCCACATGGGCAAAGATGGCGGTGCCATTTTTACCACTAGAAGAAGGAGCCTTTTCACTAGTAGCTCCCCCTTGTCGGAGTTAGCATCCGTCACCTTGTTAGTGGGATCACCCACTTTCAACGGTGCGGTGGATAGTTTAAGCCCTTCAATGAATTTAGTAAACATGCTTTCAACCTCGGTCGTCATGGAGGTTTTCAATGTCTCCAAGGCCACAATGAATTTCTCACGAGAGACCAAGGTTCCCCCATCGCCCGTAGACGAGATCGGATTCACACCGGAGTGCTCCTCCACATCGTCTATGATGTCAACCATACTCTTCGGACAGCAAAGTCCTTAGTAAAGAGATGAGGCTCTGATACCAATTGAAAGGATCGGTATAGTTGACTAGAGGGGGGGTGAATAGGCAAATAAATTTTTTTAACTTTTCTTTACCAAATTAAACTTTGCATCAAAGTAGGTTGTCTAGACATGCAACTATGTGAACAACCTATATGATGCAACAACAATAAGCACACAAGCAAGCAAGGGAAATAACACAAATAAGCTTGCACAAGTAAAGGTACAAGATAACCAAGAGTGGAGCCGGTGAAGACGAGGATGTCTTACTGAAGTTTCTTCCTTTTGAGGGGAAGTACGTCTCCGTTGGAGCGGTGTGGAGGCACAATGCTCCCCAAGAAGCCACTAGGGCCACCGTATTCTCCTAACGCCCTCACACAATGTGAGATGCCGTGATTCCACTATTGGTGCCCTTGAAGGCGGCGACCGGACCTTTACAAACAAGGTTGGGGCAATCTCCACAACTTAATCGGAGGCTCCCAACAACACCACGAAGCTTCACCATAATGGAATATGGCTCCGCGGTGACCTCAACCATCTAGGGTGCTCAAACACCCAAGAGTAACAAGATTCGCAAGGGATTAGTGGGGGGAATCAAATTTCTCTTGGTGGAAGTGTAGATCGGGGCCTTCTCAACCAATCTCGAGCAAATCAACAAGTTTGATTGGCTAGGGAGAGAGATCGGGCGAAAATGGAGCTTGGAGCATTAATGGAGCCTTGGGGAAGAGGTAAGTCAACGATGAAGAAGAGGACCCCCTTTTATACAAGGGGGAACAATCCAACTGTTATCCCCCAAAACAGCCCCGCAGAGGGCGGTACTACCGCAGGGGGCAGCGGTACTACCGCTGGGCCTAGCGGTACTACCGCTCCCTCGCGGTACTGCCGTGGAGTCTGGGAGGGCTGGAGAGTGAGCAGGAAACAGGCTCAGTGCGGTACTGCCGCGGTGGTAGGGCGGTACTTCCGCTCTCGAGCGGTACTACCGCTTCTACTGCCGTTGCTAAGTGCCGCAGAACCCGACACGAGAGGCGACCCCCTCGAGTCGACGCGGTAGGAGCCCGGTACCGCAGCGGTACTGCGGCTGAGGACCCACAAGCGGTACTACTGCTGGGTACCGCGGTACTATCGCTTGGACCAAAGCAGGCTCATAACGCAGGGAAAGAGACCTCCATCGATGCGGGAAGGCTTAGAGGGTGCGAAAAGGAAGTGTACGTGATGATTCCACCCTAGCCTTACCAAAGCGGACCCCCTCTTGATAGTACGGTGACTCCTACGAGACAAGACCACCAAACTAGAAACGAAAGAGCTACACCGTCTTGAATAAAAACTCCTAGGGGAAAGAATCGTCTCGTGCGAAAGGATGAATCTCTGAAAGGCTCAAAGCACATGATTAGTCTGCAAAAGCATTGTCATCAATCACCAAAACACCTTAGGGATAAATATGCCCTTACACTTGCGATTTACATTTTACCTCCTGTGCGGACATTTATGAAATCTGAGGGTTGACCAGTCGTCGGCTTCTGCCCCCACGTAGTTAGTACGGGGGTGTTTGAGATAAATCAAAACACTCTTTACTCCACATTCTGGTCCTTAAAGGAGGTGTTTAGCGCAACGAACAAGGCAATCAGACTATGCGGCCTTTACCGCCCTCACTTAGCCATAAGAGTTTGACAATTAAGAAAGTTGGCGAAGCCCCTGGTATTCGGAAGGCCGAACTAGGGGCGTTATACACGCCTAATCGGAGGAACCGATTCTTCGCAAGAAGCGAAAAAAACTCTAACGATTTGGAACCTCTCGAACAGCTGACCAGCTCTCGTCGCATCATGACAGTTAGTTTTTGGCTTTCTCTACTGAGGTGCTCGTCCGGAAGAACCGGGACACAATCGCAGTAGTTCTCCCTTTACTACCCTAGCCGATATAGCGGAACGTAAGGTAGTAAGCACAGGAGCCGGGCAACCCAACTATTGACCAAAGACATGATTCGGAGCCGATGCATATAATGCTATAAGTTCAGGGTACCGAACTATACTGGAAAAGTGTTCGGACTTTTATTGCCGTAATGCGGGGTATAATGAAGCCTCTGACGCCGTAATACGTACCATGGTGTACGTGTGCAATAAGTAATATATACAAAGGTGAGGAAACATGAAAATTAAATAATAAGCTGACACCACCATTTATTCACCATTGTGATGTAATTAGTACGTCGAGGCGTACTTTGTGCAAGTGATGCGATAAGCAAGTAAAGCTGTTTAACATGCCGCAACCAAGGGCGAGCTGCATGCGGGTATGTAAAACAAGTATCGCAATCGTTTAATAGAGACCACCTGGGGATTCCCTTGTATGCCAGCGCTCCATGCCTCCTTGGTGTGTTCTGCAAACGGGTCGTCCGCATAGACCTCGAAAAGAGAAAAAACCATAATAAAAAGAAAAAAATAAAGCCGTGCGAATCCCAGGGTCGGTCAAGCCGCACTGTGGATCGCGAGCGAGTTATGCCTCTGTTAGTACCCATGGGGTTTTGAGTGCGTAGTTATGTACGTGCGGTACGGATGCCCTTTCCTCATCAGGGCTGGGACGGAGGCCAAACTTACTAATTCAGCTCTTGACGAACCGAGCTGCCCTGTTGCAGTGTAGTCCGGACCTTCTTAACAATGTCCAGGGGCTCGGTGGCCAGATTATGGTGCCACTTGAGAAGGCCGCTCCGTACTTCTGCTGCTAGGGCTGCGGTATGCTCCTCTGTACGGAGGGAACGTTCCGTGTTTCCATTTACTGTAATGACGCCGCGTGGACCGGGCATCTTGAGCTTGAGATAAGCATAATGTGGCACCGCGTTGAATCTAGCAAACGCGGTTCGTCCGAGCAGTGCGTGGTAGCCCTGCGGAAGGGGACGATGTCGAAGATTAGCTCTTCGCTTCAGAAGTTATCCGGGGAACCGACGACCACCTCCAGCGTGATCGAGCCCGTACAACAGGCCTCTACGCCTGGTATAACTCCTTTAAAGGTAGTTATCATGGGCTTGATTCGTGAGGGATTAATGCCCATTTTGCGTACTGTATCCTGATAGAGCAGGTTGAGGCTGCTACCACCGTCCATTAGGACTCGTGTCATGTGAAATCCGTCAATGATTGGGTCGAGTACCAATGCTGCCGAACCGCCATGATGGATGCTAGTTGGATGATCACGACGATCAAAGTTGATCGGGAATGATGACCATGGGTTGAATTTTGGGGCGACTGGCTCTACCACATAAACGTCCCTGAGTGCGCGCTTGCACTCCCTTTTGGGGATGTGTGTAGCATATATCATGTTCACCGTTTTGACTTGAGGCGGGAATTTCTTCTGCCCCCCAGTGTTCGGCTGCCGGGGCTCCTCGTCTTCGTCCTCGCTCTGCGTTTCCCCTTCCTTGTTTCCGCTTTTTACCTTGCTGGCTTGCTTAAAGACCCGACAATCTCTGTTAGTATGGTTGGCCGGTTTGTCTGGGGTGCCATGTATCTGGCACAGACGATCGAGTATGCGGTCCAAGCTGGATGGTCCTCCGCTGTTCCTTTTATAGGGCTTCTTTTGCATGCCGGACTTGGAGCCACTGAATCCGGCATGAACTATAGTGTCATCGGTGTTATCGCCATTGCTTTGGCGTTTGTGTCTGTTGCGCTGGAGCTTGCTGGTGCTGTTTTTGGCCTTGGAGGGGCCTGCTTCATTGGCTGTGTTTGTACTGCGAGCCAGCCAACTATCCTCTCCCACGCAAAAGCGGGTCATAAGTGCCATGAGGGCTGCCATGGACCTCGCCTTTTCTTGGCCGAGGTGGCGGGCGAGCCATTCGTCACGGATGCTATGCTTAAAGGCCGCTAGGGCTTCGGCATCCGGACAATCGACGATCTGGTTCTTTTTGGTTAGGAACGTAGTCTAGAATTTTTTGGCGGACTCTCCAGGTTGTTGAACTATGTGACTTAAGTCATCAGCATCGGGTGGCCGGACATATGTACCTTGGAAGTTGTCAAGGAAGGCTTCTTCCAAGTCCTCCCAGCTGCCGATGGAATTTTCAGGCAGGCTATTTAGCCAGTGTCGAGCTGGCCCTTTGAGCTTTAGTGGGAGGTATTTGATGGCGTGGAGGTCGTCTCCACGGGCCATGTGGATGTGGAGAATAAAGTCCTCAATCCATACTGCGGGATCGGTTATTCCGTCGTATGATTCAATATTGACGGGCTTGAACCCCTCGGGAATTCGTGATCCAGCACCTCATCTGTGAAGCAGAGAGGGTGTGCGGCGCCTCTATATCGGGCCGAGTCACAGCGCACCTCCGATGAAGTCCGTCTGCAGTTATCGGCCCGGGTGTGACTAGGTTTATCACGTCCGAATAGGTAGCCGTCATCCCGAGTCGGGAAGCGTCCTCGCGATCCGTAGATTGATCTGGTGTGTCCCGCTCTACTGTCTAGACCTGCCGAAGGTCGTATGTATGGTCCCGAGCTATTCTGTCCCTGTTTTTGCGAGGCGGTGGGGCGGGCTGTTGTTCGGCCTGAGTTGCCGCTTTATCCCGATCGCGGAGTGGTCGGTCTGCCGCACTATCCCGACCACACGGTGGTCGGTCCGCATTGTGTGAGGGAGGTATGGGATCTGGTGCCTCCTCATTAAACTTAGGTAGCAGTCTGCGCTTTGGGTAACTTTTGGCTGGGCGCTCGAGGCCATATTCTTCGGCTGCCAGGACATCAGTCCACCTGTCAATGAGCAGGTCTTGATCAGCTTGGAGCTGATGCTGCTTCTTCTTCAGGCTTCTTGCCGTGGCTATTAGCTGGCGCTTGAAGCACTCCTGCTCGAGGGGTGCCTCAGGCACGATGAAGTCCTCATTGCCGAGGTTCTCATCATCCTCAGAGACTGGATGATAACTATCATCATCTGGGTCATTGGGCATGGCCTGTTTATTAGGGTTATCTTGCCCGTTGTCATGTTCCTCCTGTCCGGATGCAGCCTCGATAGGGTCTTCATTGTTTTCGGCGTCGCCTGGAGTACTATTTTCTCTGGTGCCAGTGTTGCCATCTTTTGAGCGACGAGGCTTAGAGCGGCGTTTAGGGCGCCGGTGCTTGGACTGTGTCTCAGGAGGTTTATTCGCAACCGGATCTCCTTTGTCATCGTCGCTAGCTTTTTTAGGTGTGTCGACCATGTACACATCATACGAAGAGGTGGCCGTCCAACGTCTAGTAAATGGAGGGTCTTGGCCTTGCTCCTTGTCGGCATCGTCGTCCATACCGTCGAAGCCCTCGGAGCCGTAATCAAGCACGTCAGTTAAGTTATCGACAGTGGCTATGAAGTGGGTGGCGGGTGGGAAGCAAAATTTCCCATCATCAGCCTCTGGCTCGAACCAAACATAGTTCGGCTATGAGTCCTTCTCCAAGGACAAATTCTTTAAATAGTTTAGCACGTCGCCCAAAGGTGAGTGCTGAAAAACGTCTGTGGCACTGAATTCGAAGATCGACAACCGATCTAGCTCGGTGTCCGCAAGCATACATGGTCTGGAACTTATAGCCGTAGAAGAGTCTGGAGTTCCGTTGGCGCAAATATTGCAGGGTGCCGACTCCGTGTGCGGCTCCAATGCCGCAGACTCTGTGGCCTCGGATGGCACGATCTGCTCCGGTTCTAAGGCCGTTGCAGCAACAGGGACCATCTCCTAGGTGTGATTCGATGACAGATTTAAGTCATGTTCATCGGGGCGAGGGGGAGCGATCGCTGCGGTCTCAA
The DNA here is from genome assembly GCF_003073215.2 of Triticum urartu. Lineage (NCBI taxonomy): Eukaryota > Viridiplantae > Streptophyta > Magnoliopsida > Poales > Poaceae > Triticum > Triticum urartu. The sequence goes on along the minus strand of NC_053027.1, from coordinate 516,143,363 downwards.
ATCCATTGAAGATCAAGTCTCCACGGATATCTGCAATGTAGTTCAAGCTTCCAAATCTGACCTGGTGGCCAGGGGCGTAGCCATCAATCTGCTCCAGATGGCCAAGCGAGTTGGCCCGCAGTACGAAGGCGCCGAACACGAAAATTTGTCCGGGAAGGAAGGTTTCTCCTTGGACAGCGTCACTATAGACGATTGAAGGGGCTATCGAACCTTTCGTTGATGGCATAGTGGAACTCTCAATGAAAGCACCAATGTCGGTGTCAAAACCGATGGATCTCGGGTAGGGGGTCCCGAACTGTGCGTCTAGGATCGATGGTAACCGGAGACAGGGGACACGATGTTTTACCCATGTTCGGGCCCTCTCTATGGAGGTAATACCCTACTTCCAAGTGTAAATTCAAAGAACATTCTTCAAGATTAGTAAGACCAAGCACGTCACATAAAGATTTCGGAATTGTAGAAACACTAGCACCCAAGTCACACAAAGAAAAACAATCATAATTTTTAATCTTGACTTTGATGGTAGGTGCCCATTCATCATGCAATTTTCTAGGAATTGAAACTTCTAATTTGAATTTTTCTTCAAGAGCTTTCATCATAGCATCAACAATATGTTTAGTAAAAGCTTTCCTTTGTTCATAATCATGGGGTGAATTTATCATGGATTACAACAAAGAAATACAATCAGTCAAAGAGCAACTATCATAATTATTGTCTTTGTAATCCAAAAGAGTGGGCACATCACTAGTTAAAGTTTTGACCTCTCCAAATCCACTTTCATCAATTTTCTCAACAAGGTTTTCACCCTACGAAATATAGGGACGCCTTCTACCTAAAGTTGACTCTTCTACAATCCCTTTTTCATCAATCTTAAATTTACTAAACAAGGAATCAATTGAAGAAACACGAATCATTTTAAGATCTTCATCACTTTTGCGAAAGAAATCACTAGAAAACGCTTTTTCTAAAATTTCCGTTTTAGCTCTAAGCATTGCGGTTCTTTTCTTACTTTCATCCATAGAAACATAAAGAGCTTTAATTGATTTATCTACTTTAGGCACAAAAATTTTCATCTTGAGATTTCCACATCATGAGCAATTCTATCAACACTTCTAGACAAATCATGAATCTTACTCAACTTTTCTTCTACAGAAGTGTTGGAAACTTTTTGAGTGTTGATAAATTCTTTAATATTATTCTCAAGATCAGGGGTGTTCCTATTATTATTATTATAAGATTGATTTCCATAGGAATTACCATAATTATTAGAGGAATTTCTAGGAAAGGGCCTAGGATTAAAATTACCTCTATGAGCATTGTTGTTGAAATTATTTTGAGAGATAAAATTCACATCTATGGCATCACTATTTTGCTCAATCAAATTAGACAAAGGCATATCATTAAGATCAATAGGAGCACTTCTACTAGCAACCAATTTCACAAGAGCATCAACTTTTTCACTCAAATAAGAAATTTCTTCACTCGAATTAACCTTTTTACTAGTAGGAGCTCTTTCGGTATGCCATTGCAAATATTTGCCATAATATTATCAAGCAAATTGGTAGCTTCACCCAAAGTAATTTCCATAAAAGTGCCACCCGCAGCGGAATCTAAAAGATTACGAGAAACAAAATTCAACCTTGCGTAAAAAGTTTGTATGATCATCCAAAGATTTAACCCATGAGTTGGGCAATTCCTTAGCATCATTTTCATACTTTCCCAAGATTGTGAAACATGCTCATGTTCAAGTTGCTTGAAATTCGTGATCTGGGTTCTAAGGGAAATAATTTTTGTGGGAGGAAAATACTTAGTGATAAAAGCATCTTTGCACTTACTCCAAGAATGATACTATTGTGAGGCAAAGAAGAGAACCAATTTTTTGCAGAATCACGCAAGAAAAACAGAAATAATTTCATCTTCACCACATCATTGTCCACATCTTTTTTCTTTTGAATATCGCATAATTCCACAAAGGTATTAAGATGGGACGCGGCATCCTCATTAGGAGTACCCGAAAATTGATCTTTCATAACAAGATTCAACAAAGCAGTATTAATGTCACAAGACTCCGCACTAGCGGTGGGAGGAGTGATGGCAGCTAGAACTACATCGGTATTTCCCAGAAGAGGGAGGGATGATGTAGCACATCGACGGTAGAATATTTCCCTCAGTTATGAAACCAAGGTATCGAACCAGTAGGAGAACCAAGCAACACAACATAAACAGCCCCTGCACACAAATAACCACACCTTGTAACCCTGACAAGTTAAAGGGGTTGTCAATCCCTTTCGGGTAACGCCGCCAAAAATTGGCGTGTGATGGGAGAAAGTTGTAAATATTGAAAGATAGAACGCCAAATAAAATAAATTGCAGCAAGATATTTTTGGATTTTTGGTTTAATAGATCTGAAAATAAAAGCAAGGAAAAAGTAGATCGCAAAGGCAAATATATGAGAAATAAGACCCGGGGCCATAGGTTTCACTAGTGGCTTCTCTCGAGAAAAATAGCAAACGGTGGGTAAACAAATTACTGTTGGGGAATTGATAGAACATCAAATAATTATGACGATATTCAGGCAATGACCATTACATAGGCATCACGTTCAAGATTAGTAGACCGACTCCTGCCTGCATCTACTACTATTACTCCACACATCGACCGTTATCCAGTATGCATCTACTGTATTAAGTTCATGGAAAAACGGAGTAATGCAATAAGAACGATGACGTGATGTAGACAAGATCCATTTATGTATATGGCGGTAGATATAGATCTCGTCCTTTTATCCTTAGTAGCAACGATACATACGTGTCGGTTCCCTTTCTATCACTAGGATCAAGCACCGTAAGATCAAACCCACTACCGGGCACCTCCTCCAATTGCAAGATAAATAGATCGAGTTGGCTAGACAAAACCCAAATATCAGAGAAGAAATAGGAGGCTATAAGAGGTCACACATAAAAGAGATCAAAGAAACTCAAATACTTTCATGGATATAAAAACATTGATCTGATCATAAACTCGAAGTTCATCGATCCCAACAAACACACCGCAAAATAGTTACATCATAGGGATCTCCAAGAGACCATTGTATTGAGAATCAAGAGAGAGAGAGATGAAGCCATCTAGCTACTAACTACGGACCCGAAGGTCTACAAGGAACTACTCACACATCATCGGAGAGGCACCAATGGAAGTGGTGAACCCCTTTGTGATGGTGTCTAGATTGGATCTAGTGTTTCTGGACTCTGCGGTGGCTGGATGAATATTTCATTGACTCCCCTAGGGTTTTGGGAATATTTGGGTATTTATAGAGCAAAGAGGTGGTCTAGGGGGCACCCGAGGTGGGCACAACCCAGCTGGGTGCGCTAGGGCCTCCTGGCACGCCCTGGTGGGTTGTGCCCCCCTAGGGGCACCCCCTAGGTGCAACCAGCGCCCATTGCCTTTCTTCTGGCCCATAAAAAATCATCATAAAGTTTCGTGCCATTTGGACTCCGTTTGATATTGATTTCCTGCGATGTAAAATCAAGGAGCAAACGGAGTGCCAATAAAATCATTCTTGTTGGTATTTGAGAAATCACATAACTTGGTATTCTCTTGAGTCATGATGACTACACGACAAGATTGCACTCAAAAACAGATCGGGCAAGAAAACGACGAACGGAAAAGAGGGAAGAATAAAACGGCAAATTTTTGTGAAGTGGGGGAGAGGAAAAACGAGAGGCAAATGGCAAATAATGTAAATTGCGAGGAGATGAGATTTGTGATTAGGAACCTGGTATATGTTGAAGATCCTCCCCGGCAACGGCGCCAGAAATGGCACGTGGTCGGGAAACTATCTTGACTTGATACTCCCTGGCAACGGCGCCAGGAATTCCTTTTGATGTCGCTTGAAGCTACGTCGGTAGTTCCCCAAAGAGGAAGGATGATGCAGCACATTATATAGGCAAATGATCATTATATAGGTAACCAATGATATAACTTCAAACTACTGTTGGGCAATTGATAGAACTTCAAATAATTATGACGATATCCAGGAAATGATCATTATATAGGCATCACGTCCAAGATTAGTAGACCGACTCCTGCCTGCATCTACTATTATTACTCCACACATCGACTGCTATCCAGCATGCATCTAGTGTATTAAGTTCATGGAGAAACGGAGTAATGCAACAAGAATGATGACATGATGTAGACAAGATCTATCTATGTAGAGATAGACCCCATCGTTTTATCCTTAGTAGCAATGATACATACGTGTCGTTTCCCTTTCTGTCACTGGGATCAAGCACTGTAAGATCGTACCCAGCACAAAGCACCTCTTTCCATTGCAAGATAAATAGATCAAGTTGGCCAAACAAAACCCAAATATTGGAAAAGAAATACGAGGCTATAAGCAATCATGCATATAAGAGATCAAAGAAACTCAAATAACTTTCATGGATATAAAAAGATATAACTGGTCATAAACTCAAAGTTCATCAGATCCCAACAAACACACCACAAAAGAGTTACATCATATGGATCTCGAAGAGACCATTGTATTGAGAATCAAGAGAGAGAGAGAGAGAGATGAAGCCATCTAGCTACTAACTACGGACCCGAAGGTCTACAAAGAACTACTCACACATCATCCAATGGAGGTGGTGAACCCCATCCGAGATGGTGTCTAGATTGGATCTGGTGGTTCTGGACTCTGCGGCGGCTGGATGAATATTTCATCGCTCCCTCTAGGGTTTCTGGAATATTGGGGTATTTATAGAGCAAAGAGGCGGTCTGGGGGGGCACCCGAGGTGGGCACAACCCACTAGGGCGCGCCTGGGCCTCCTGGCGCGCCCTAGTGGGTCGTGCCCCCCTCGGGGCACCCCCAGGCGTAGCCAGGGCCCATTGTGTTCCTTCTGGCCCATAAAAATTCTCCATAAAGTTTCGGGGCATTTCGACTCCATCTGATATTGATTTTCTGCGATGTAAAAAACACGGAAAAAATAGGAACTAGCACTTGGCACTATGTTACTAGGTTAGTACCAAAAAATGATATAAAATGACTATAAATGATTGTAAAACATCCAAGATTGATAATATAACAGCTTGGAGCAATCAAAAATTATAGATACGTTGGAGACGTATCAATGATGTATTACAGAACGAGTAAAGAGACTTGTCGGTAACGAGATTGAACTAGGTATGTGGATACCGACGATCGAATCTCAGGCAAGTAACATACCGATGACAAAGGGAATAACGTATGTTGACATAACGGTTCGACCGATAAAGATCTTCGTAGAATAGGTAGGAGCCAATATGAGCATCCATGTTCCGCTATTGGTTATCGACCGAAGAGGTGCCTCGGTCATGTCTACATAGTTCTCGAACCCATAGGGTTCACACACTTAACGTTCGATGATGATTTAGTATTATATGATTTGATGACCGAATGTTGTTTAGAGTCCCGGATGAGATCACGGACATGACGAGGAGTCTCGAAATGGTCAAGAGGTAAAGATTGATATATAGGACGATGGTATTCGGACACCGGAAGTGTTCCAGAGGGTATCGAGTACTTATCGGGTCACCGGAAGGTGTTTCGGGTACCCCCGCCAATCCTATGGGCCATATGGGCCTTGTGAAGGAACACACTAGACCACAAAGGGCTGGTGCGCCCTATAAGGCTACAGGATGAGGAGATGGAAAGGGGGGAAGGGAAAGGAAAGTGTGGATTAGGATTCCCACTTCATTCCCTCACCCCTCCTCTTTCCTCCCCCTTCATGCATACATGGAAAGGGGGCGCAGGGCAAGGCAGGTCCCCAGGGGGCGGCGGCCAACCCTAGGGCGCTCCTGGCTGCCTCTCGTCCACTCCCACCTATATATATGTGGGGAGGGGGCGCCTCACAAGCACACAACATCAATTGTTAGCCGGGTGCGGCACCCCCCTCCATAGTTTACACCCCCAATCATATTCTCGCGATGCTTAGGCGAAGCCCTGCGTGGATCACTTCACCATCACCATCACCACGCCATCATGTTGACAAAACTCATCTACTTCATCGACACCTTGCTGGATCAAGAAGGCGAAGGACGCCATCGCGTTGAACGTGTGCAGAACTCGGAGGTGGCATACGTTCGGTGCTTGATCGGTCAGATCTAGAAGAAGTTCGACTACATCAACCGTGTTGTCAAACGCTTCCGCTTTCGGTCTACGAGGGTATGTAGACACACTCTCCCCCTCTCGTTGCTATGCATATCCTAGATAGATCTTGCCTGAGCATAGGAATTTTTTTGAAATTGCATGCTACGTTTCCCAATAGTGGTATCAGAGTTAGGTCTATGCGTAGATGATATGCACGAGTAGAACACAAAGAGTTGTGGGCAGTGATCGTCATACTGCTTACCACCAATGTCTTATTTTGATTCGGCGGTATTGTTGGATGAAGCGGCCCGTACCAACCTTACATGACCACGTTCATGAAACCAGTTCCACCGACAGACATGCAACTAGTTTTGCATAAAGGTGGCTGGCGGGTGTCTGTTTCTCCTACTTTAGTTGAATCGAATTTGACTACGGCCAGTCCTTGTTGAAGGTTAAAACAGCAAACTTGATAAATCACCATTGTGGTTTTGATGTGTAGGTAAGAACAGTTCTTGCTAGAAGCCCGTAGCAGCCACGTAAAACTTGCAACAACAAAGTAGAGGACATCTAACTTGTTTTTGCAGGGCATGTTGGGATGTGATATGGTCAAGGCATGATGTGATATACGTTGTTGTATGAGATGATCATGTTTTGTAAAAGTTACCGGCAACTGGAGGGAACCTTATGGTTGTCTCTTTATTGTATGAAATGCAAACGCCATGTAATTGTTTTACTTTATCACTATGCATTAGCGATAGTTATAGAAGCAATACTTGGCGAGACGGCCACGACGCTACGATGGAGATCAAGGTGTCGAGCCGGTGACAATGGAGATCATGACGATGCTTTGGAGATGGAGATCAAAAGCACAAGATGATGATGGCCATATCATGTCACATATTTTTGATTGCGTGTGATGTTTATCTTTTATGCATTTTATTTTGCTTAGTACGGCGGTAGCATTATAAGATGGTCCCTTAACTAAAATTTCAAGGTATAAGTGTCCTCCCTGAGTATGCACCGTTGTGACAGTTTGTCGTGTTGAGACACCACGTGATGATCGGGTGTGATAGACTCTATGTTCACATACAATGGGTGCAAGACAATTTTGCACATGAGGAATACTCGGGTTAAACTTGACGAGACTAGCATATACAGACATGGCCTCGGAACACTAGAGACCGAAAGGTCGAACGTGAATCATATAGTAGGTATGATCAACATAGAGATGTTCATCATTGATGACTACTCCATCTCACATGATTATCGGACATTGTTTAGTTGATTTGGATCACGTATCATTTAGATGACTTGAGGGATATCTATCTAAGTGGGAGTTCTTAAGTAATTCGATTAATTGAAATTAATTTATAATGAACTTAGTCCTGATAGTATTTGCATATCTATGTTGTAGATCAATAGCTCGCGATATAGCTCCTATATTTTTTGATATGTTCCTATAGAAAACTAAGTTGAAAGATGATAGTAGCAATGATGCGGATGATACATCTCCAACGTATCTATAATTTATGAAGTATTCATGCCAATATATTATCATTCTTGGATGTTTTACAATCATTTTATAGCAACTTTATATCATTTTTTGGGACTAACCTATTGACCCAGTGCCTAGTGCCAGTTGCTGTTTTATGATTGTTTTTTACATCACAGGAAATCAATATCAAACGGAGCCCAAAAAACGCAAAACTTTATGGAGATTTTTTTTGGACCAGAAGGAACCCAATGGGCTAGAGCTGTACCTGGGGGGTGCCCCGAGAGGGGCACAACCTACCAGGGTGTGCCAGGGCCCCTTGGAGTGCCCAGGTGGGTTGTGCCCACCTCGGTGGCCTCTTGTACCCCTTCTTTGCACTATAAATTCTAAAATATTCTGAAACCCCTCGGGGTGAACCTATATCAGAAGTTTCACCACCGCAGGGCTCCGTAGCCACCGAAAACCAATCTAGACCCGTTCCGACACCCTGCTGGAGGGGGGAATCATCTTCGGTGGCCATCTTCATCATCCTGGTGGCCACCACGATGAGGAGGGAGTAGTCCACCCTCGGGGCTGAGGGTTTGTACCAGTAGCTATGTGTTTAATCTCTCTCTCTCTCTCTCTCGTGATCTATATCATGGGCTTTGTTAATATAGTTGGATCATATGATGTTTCTCCCCTCTATACTGTCGTTGTGATGAAATGAATCTTTACCCTTTGAAGTTTTGTCTTATCGGATTGAATATTCAGAGATGAGAACACATGATATATGTCTTGCGGTATGAATACTTGAGGTGACAATTGGGGTATCTTATTGATTCACTTGATATATGTTATGGCATTCAACTCGCGGATTCCTGAAGTGATATTGGGGTAATCTATGCATAGGGGTTGATGCATGTTTTTCTCCGACGGAAACTTCGGGGTCTCTCTATAGTTCTTTGTGTGGATTGAGTATTATGAATATGAATATGCTTTGGTGTTATTCTAGTACGAACTCTAGGATAGATCGAACGGAAACAATAGCTTTGTGTTATTTTAGTACGAACTCTTGAATAGATCGGTTGGAAAGAATAGCTTTGAGGTGGCTTCGCACCCTACAAACAATTCCTATCTTTTGTTCTCCACTAATAGGAACTCGGGAGTGATTCTTTGTTGTACTTTGAGGGATAATCATATGATCCAACTATGTTAGCATTGTTGAGGGATTGTAGTAGCGAAAGCACGGACCCTAGGCCTTGTTTTCACGCATTGCAATACCGTTTTTGAGCCCATTTACTATTTGCTACCTTTCTGATTTCATTTATTCAGATTATAAAAATATATTTCTACCTTCCATATTACACTTTAATCACCATCTCTTCGCCGAACTAGTGCACCTATACAATTTGCCTTTGTATTGGGTGTGTTGGGGACACAAGCGATTTCTTGTATTTGGTTGCAGGGTCATTTGAGAGAGACCATCTTCATCCTACACCTCTCACGGCTTGATAAACCTTAGGTCATCCACTTGAGGGAAAATTGCTACTGTCCTACAAAACACTGCGCTTGGAGGCCCAACACATGTCTACAATAATAAAGTTGCGTAGTAGACATCAAGCTCTTTTCTGGCGCCGTTGCCCGGGAGGTGAGTGCTTGCAGATATATCTTTAGATCTTGCAATCGAATCTTTTAGTTTCTTGTTTTGTCACTAGTTTGGTTTATAAAAGAAAACTAAAAATGGAATTGAGGTTGCATCATATTATTGATCATCTTTATAATATCTTTCTTGAAAATGATGGTTCAGAAAATTGTGCTCAATCGTTAGAAGAAGAAGTCAATAAAATGTTTGGCACAAAATATTTGAATGATGAGCATGATTGCCATGTTGTTAGTATGAATTCTTTGAATATCTATGATGCTAATGATATGCAAATCCATAAGCTTGGGGATGCTATATTTGATGAATATGATATTTTTAGTCCCCCAAGTTTTGATGAGAAAATTTATTATGATGATTGCACACCTCCTATTTATGATGATTATATTGATGAAAGTGGATTCGGAGAGGCCATGATTTTATTTAATGATGAATCCATTATTTTGGAAGAGGTTGCAATTGATTATGACAACAAAGTTACTATCTATGATGATTATGTCGATGACATGTATGCTATATTGAATAATGATAACCATGAAACTTGTCATCATGATTTTAATTTTCAATCACATGATAGTTATTTTTTGAGTTTGCTCCCACCATTATTGATGAGTGTCGGTGTACTAGAGTAGGGGTACCCTAGTATCCCGAACTTGTGCACGGGCAGTCGCAGCATCCCGCGGCAAGGCTTCCCGGGTGACCGCCAAGGTCCTCCGTGGTTCCCCTAGAGCCAGCCAAGGAGACAAGACCCCGGCAAGAGGAGCTTGCCGGGAAGGCCAACCAAGGCATCTCAAGGAACTTGCCGCGACGCGCCCCGCGTCCCGGCAAGGCCCGGTGAGCGACAAGCTCCCGGACGCGACATGACAATGACCGCGGCAAGGCGCTCGCCGCGGCAAGCCACCACTCTGTGTCCGCGCTCCAGCACATCCACCAACGTGTCGCTCTGGGACCCTTCCAAGCGTACGTGGCGGGAGGCTGTGTAGCCAGCGGTGCGCGGTGGCAAGCGGCGCTGACAAGATTGCCATCGTGGCGGGCGGTGGCGTCCTTGACGGTCCCTTTTGCACTATTTAGGCGACGCAGACAGGCATTTAATGCCCTTGTCCCCTACCGTCAGGGTTAGGTATGATACACTGTAGCAGGTAGCTGTACCAACCGCAGCACCTTTACATTTTTACCCTTGTCTACGTTGCCACCTGTCGGTGACCCCTTGAGCATATAAAAGGAGGCCCATGCGCAACGTAGAGGGGGGTTGGCAAAAAAGAACTCTCGGGCTCGGTCTCGTTAGCTGCTGGAGTGTACTGTAGCACTCCGCGCTCCCGAGCAAGAACTCAATACAAACCACGAAGCAGGAGTAGGGTTTTACGCATCCGTGCGGCCCGAACCTGGGTAAGCCGCTCGTGTGCTTCGCCTCGATCCGCTCTTCATGCGACCTCCGCCCCCGCCAAACCGAAAGGGACTCGGCCCGCCGGTCCCATAGGTGCCCGTGGATCAGTGCCCCGGGACCTTTGGTGCGCCAGGTAGGGGGCATCGAGGTTGTGTGAACCAGATCTGGCGTTCACACGAGCTAGATCTTCATCATCTTCATCGACATGCCGCCGAAGAAGAAGGCTTCGGAGGCGGCTGCTCCGACCGCGCCGAACCCACCATCACCGGAGCAAACGGCTGATGGGGCGGGCGCCGGCGGAAGAACGGGCGTCGACGAGGGAGCTCACGGTGCTGCCAGGTCCAAGGACAAGGCGGCGCTGCCCATCGGCGGCGTAGCCGGCTCCCACAACGACCGGGCGCACTCCAAGACCTCGGCGTCCGTACATGCACCGCGCCCATCTCAGGAGGCGCGGGACCGGCATCGTCATGGTATTCACGGTACCATGCGTTTGCTGGACCAAGATCGAGCTGGTGGATCACGGAGTGCTCAGGACCAGCATGCACGCCAACATGTTGGCACGAGCGAGGCACAGTCGCCTGGACGGGATACTGCTCCTTCTAACATAGTTAGAAGTCCGAGCATATCCCACTCCTCGCACCGTTCGCCACCGCCACCCGCCACTGCAGCAGAAGCTTTGGCGCAAGCTCAACTGCTCCTGGACTACCCTCCAACGGCAGACAAGATCGACGAATGGAGGGCCACCATTCAGAGTCTCATCGGCTTCACCAACGGTGACACTCAACGGCAGCCGAGCACGTCGCAGCCGCGGCAAGTCAGCCAGGCACGAGCCGGTGGCGACAAGACCGGTGGGGGTGCAACCACTGTGCACTCTCCGCCCCAAAGGCCAAGATCGCCGACTCGCCGGATCCACCTCGACAGTGACTCCACCGCGTCATCAGATCCACGAGCTCGTCGCGATCAGCGCCAAGTTCTTCACGAACGACAGCAAGAAGACGCTCGTACTCGCATCGAGCGCCGAAGAGAAGCGCGGTGTCAATCGGACCAGCGCGCTGGGCCCTCTGTCGACATGCATGCGCCAGGGGAACCAGGCGGCTTGCCGTACGCGGTAGGTTGCCCTGCGTTTACTCGTGAGCTGCGGCAAGTCCAATGGCCCAGCACGAAGAATTTCAAGCCAGATGTACCAGAGAAGTATGACGGCAAGTCGCATCCATCGGAGTTCCTCAGCATCTACACCATCACGGTGCAGGCTGCCGGGGGACGGGACGACAAGATCCTTGCCAACTACTTCCCGCTGGTGCTCAAGCCCAATGTGAGGTCCTGGCTCATGCACTTGCCGGACAACTCCATATCTTCCTGGGCAGACCTATGCCATCAGTTTGTCGGCGCCTTTACAGGCGGCCACAAACCTCATGGCCAAGAGAGTGACCTTCATCTGCTCGCCCAGAAGGAAAGAGAGCCCCTGCGCAAGTACATTCAGAGATTCAGCCGTGTACAACATAACATCCCAGATGTCCACCCTGCCGCGGTCATCAGCGCGTTCCATCAGAACGTGCGTAACCGCAGGATGCGGGAGGAGATGGCGATGTGCAAGATCAGAGACGTCAGCGAGCTGTATGCTCTGGCCGACAAGTGTGCACGTGCTGAGGAAGGGAGGAAACTCCCCGGAGAGAATACAGGAGCAGGAGGATCTGATAGCGAGGATGCTGCCCCGGCAAAGAAAAACCGGCGGCGGAACAACAGGAAGAAGAAAGGCAAAGATGTGCTAGTCGTGGAGCAGTCCGGCAATGAAGGTGGCGCCAAGAAAGCCAAGGCTGGTAGCTCCGGCAAGGAGATTGCCGCATGCACCAACTGCCAGGCTGTGGCGGTCGCCGACAAGCAGGACGGCACCGACAAACAGTACTGCAAGATCCACCGTACCAAGGGCCATGACCTCCAGAGCTGCAAGAAGGTTGAGCAGCTTGTCCAGCAGCAAAAGGCTGAGTACGAGCGACGCGACAAGGAGAGGGCCCAAGGAGGCGCTGGAGAATCCGGCAAGAAGCGCGCCGGCCGGGGAGGACGTCGCGGCAAAGCCAAGCAGCGGCAAGGAGACAGACCTCCCCGCGGTCGTGACAAGGATGAACATGACGACGACGACGAAGACATGGATGATGTCGAGACCAGTGAGCAGGAGTTCCAGAAAGCCACAGAGGTCTTGTGCATTGACGGCGGTGCTTCTCTGCATACTTCGCACCGCCAACTCAAGCAGTGGGTGCGGGAAGTCAATGCGGCGGAACCACCTGTCGAGTCACGCAAGCTTCTGAAATGGTCCAGCACGCCTATCATCTTTGATATTGAGGTCCACCCTGATCGCACAACTGCGGTCGGGTGCTTGCCGATGTTGGTTTCACCAACTATCCGCAACCTCAAGGTCACTAAGATGCTAGTTAACGGCGGGGCCGGCTTGAACCTGATCTCCTCCGCTGTACTCCCCAAACTCCAGATCCCTGACAGCGAGCTCGAAGACACCGGCACATTCCAAGGAATCAACCCGGGAAGGAGCAAGCCGAAGGGGAAGGTCACGTTGCCAGTAACATTTGGCAGTGAGTTGAACTTCAGGACTGAGAGGGTCACTTTTGACGTTGCCGATTTTCCATTGCCTTATAATGGGATACTCGGTCGTCCAGCACTCGCCAAGTTCATGGCAGCCTCTCACTACGCATACAACATGCTCAAGATGCCAGGCCCGATAAGCGTCATCTCTGTCCCTAGCGACAAGAAGGATGCTCTTATCTGCGCCGACAAGATCTACCGGGAAGCGGCAGCCGCAGCAGATCGCAAGTCACCTGCCGTTGAAGCTCCCGGGGGGAAGAAGACCAAGTCCGGCAAGAGTTTTGTTGCCCACTCTGGCAAGCGCACCTCTTCGGAGTGCTGCGCTGCCGTCGAGGACGCACCATCGAGCTCTACCGGCAAGTGTAAGAAGGCAATGGCAGCTCCGCCAGAGACCAAGAAGGTGTCCGCCAAGAAGGACGGCACTAGTGGTACCTTCACCATCAGTGCCACTCTCGACCCTAAATAGGAAAGCGCGCTCATTGCTTTCCCGCGGGCGAATGTCGACGTGTTTGCGTGGCAACCGTCTGACATCCCCGGTGTTCCCAGGAAAGTGATTGAGCACCATCTTGCCGTTTGTCCTCATGCGCGGCCCGTCAAGCAGAAGGTCAGGAAGCAAGCAGTGGAGCGCCAAGAATTCATCGCAGAAGAGATCAAGAAGTTGGAAGCAGCAGGCCTTGTCAGAGGAGTGCTCCATCCTACGTGGTTGGCCAATCCTGTAGTCGTGCGCAAGGCGAACGGGAAATGAAGACTTTGTATTGACTTTACCGATGTTAACAAAGCTTGTCCCAAAGACCCATTTCCTTTACCGCGCATTGACCAGATTGTTGACTCCACGGCCGGATGTGACTTGCTTTCATTTCTTGATGCATACTCAGGATACCATCAGATCTTCATGGCAGAAGAGGATGAGGAGAAGACCGCATTCATCACTCCATGTGGCACGTACTGTTTCATACGGATGCCTTTCGGTTTAAAGAATGCTGGTTCAACATTTGCAAGGGTAGTCCATGTCGCTCTTGAGCCACAAATACACACAAATGTGGAAGCCTATATGGATGACATAGTGGTCAAGAGCAAGGACAAGACAACCCTGATTCAAGATTTAGACGAGACCTTTGCAAATCTGCGCAGGATCAGCCTCAAGCTCAACCCCAAGAAGTGTGTGTTTGGAGTCTCCTCCGGCAAGCTTCTCGGGTTCTTCGTGTCTCAGCGGGGAATCGAAGCCAATCCCGACAGGATCAAGGCCATTGAGCAGATTGAAGCACCAAAGCGCGTCAAGGATGTACAAAGACTTGCCGGTTGCGTGGCTGCTCTCAGCAGGTTTATCTCTAGGTCTGCTGAGCGCGCCCTGCCATTTTTCAAAATATTGAAAAAGGCAGGTCCAATGAAATGGACTCCGGAAGCGGAGGCTGCGCTGCAAGACTTGAAGAGATACCTGTCCTCCGCTCCAACACTTGTCGCACCTAAGCCACAAGAGAAGTTGCTGCTATATATAGCGGCAATCAATCAAGTGGTTAGTGCTGCGTTAGTGGCAGAGAGGGGGGCAGATGACGAGCCAGCAACCACGGCAGGCACATCCAGCGACAAGCAGGGGGCTTCCCCGACAAGCTCTGGTCTCCACAAGGATGGATCTGCGCAGACGCGCGAGGAGATACAGAAGAAAATGGTACAACGCCCAGTTTACTTTGTCAGTTCCCTTCTGCAGGGGGCTAGGTCAAGGTACTCTGGCGTGCAGAAATTGCTTTTCGGCCTTCTCATGGCCTCGAGAAAGCTGCGCCATTACTTCCAAGCACATGAGATCACAGTTGTCACTCGCTTTTCGCTGAAGAGGATACTACAGAATCCAGAAGCGACAGGCAGGATTGTTGAGTGGGCACTGGAACTGTCAAGCTTTGGCCTCAAGTTTGAGAGTACTTCAACTATCCAAAGCAGAGCATTGGCAGAATTCATAGCAGAATGGACGCCAACACCAGATGAAGAAATCCCAGAAACGAGTATCCCCGTCGAGGAAGCAAGCAAAGAATGGCTGATGTACTTTGATGGTGCCTTTTCGCTGCAAGGCGCCGGCGCTGGCATGCTGCTTGTCGCACCCACCGGAGAGCACCTCAAGTACGTAGTCCAGATGCACTTTCCCAAGGAGCAAGCAACAAACAATACTGCAGAGTATGAAGGCTTGCTTGCCGGCCTCAGGATCGCAGCAGACCTTGGGATCAAGAAGCTCATTGTCAGGGGTGACTCGCAGCTTGTCGTCCGCCAAGTGAACAAGAGCTATCAGAGTCCGTTGATGGAAGCCTACATCGACGAAGTGAGAAAGCTAGAATAGCACTTTGACGGCCTACAGATGGAGCATGTTCCAAGAGCTCAGAACGACATTGCCGATGGCCTATCAAAGTGCGCAGCACTTAAGTTACCTGTGGAACCAGGGATCTTTGTGCTCATGTTGACTCAACCGTCCGTAACACCATCAGCTGGATAGAGCAAGAAGAGGAAGTTGATTTCTGGTGACTATTTTCCGGCAGAGCTTCCCGAAGCCGCCGCCAAGAAGGTCCCCAAGATCAACACCAAGAATGACGAGGAGCAGCCTGCTCCGGCAAGCCCTAGGGTTTGTTCCGTTGAAGCACAAACTCCCGATAAGTTTTGCTCCGGCAAGCTTGTTGGGGAACGTCAAGCTCCGGCAGAGCCGCAGGTTCTCGCCGTAGAAGCGGATGTTCCCGCAGCAGCTAGAATCAACGCCAAGAGCGCTGAGGAGCAGCCTGCTCCGGCAAGCCCTAGGGTTTGTTCCGTTGAAGCACAAACTCCCGACAAGTTTTGCTCCGGAAAGATTACCGGGGAACGTCAAGCTCCGGCAGAGCCGCAGGTTCTCGCCATAGAAGCGGATGTTCCCGCAGCAGCAAATTTGCCTTTAGTCCTTGTTGTCGAGCCACAAGCTCCGGCATGGGCACAGCAGATTGTCCGTTTCCTTCAGACAGGAGAACTTCCCGAAGAGCAAGAAGAAGCGGAAAGAGTAGCCCGACAGTCAAGTATGTACCAGTTTGTCGACAATACACTGTACAAAAGAAGACTCAACGGTGTGAAATTGAAGTGTATTCGCCGGGAAGACGGACAAAAGCTGTTGGCAGAGATACATGGAGGCATATGTGGTCACCACATTGGCGCAAGAGCACTTGCTAGCAAAGCATTCCGGCAAGGTTTCTTTTGGCCAACAGCCCTCCAGGATGCAACTGCACAAGTAACCAAGTGTGAAGCGTGCCAGTTCCATTCCAAGCAGATACACCAACCAGCTCAAGCTCTCTAGACAATCCCTTTATCCTGGCCATTTTCGTTCTGGGGGCTCGACATCCTCGGCCCCTTTCCCCGAGCAATCGGGGGCTTTGAGTACTTGTACGTTGCAATCGGCAAGTTCACAAAGTGGCCGGAAGTGGAAGCAGTGAGGAAGGTGACAGCACAGTCAGCAGTCAAGTTCTTCAGGTCGATTGTTTACCGCTTTGGGATCCCCAACAGGATAATCACCGACAACGGTACGCAATTTACGAGCCGCACCTTCATGCAGTACGTCCAAGATCTTGGCGCCAAGGTCTGCTTCGCTTCTGTTGCTCACCCGAGAAGCAACGGTCAAGCGGAGAGGGCAAATGCTGAAGTGCTGTGTGGGCTCAAGACAAGGACTTTCGACAGGCTGCACAAGTGCGGAAGAAACTGGACCGAGGAGCTGCCGGTGGTTCTTTGGTCGATCAGGACGACGCCAAATCGAGCCACTGGCCGCGCACCTTTCGCTCTAGTCTATGGAGCAGAGGCAGTTCTCCCCACGGAACTCGTATACGGGTCACCTCGAGTGCTCTCTTATGATGAGCTTGAGCAAGAGCAGCTGCGACAAGATGACGTGCTGCTCCTTGAGAAAGACCTTCTTCAGGCTGCTGTGCGAGCTGCTCGCTACCAGCAAGCTTTGCGCCGCTACCATAGCCGCAAAGTTAATGCCAGAAGTCTCGAGGAAGGCGACCTTGTTCTTCGGCGTGTTCAGTCCGCCAAGAATTCCAACAAGTTGACGCCGAAGTGGGAAGGCCCTTACCGGGTGAAACGAGTCACTAGGCCTGGTGCTGTCCGCCTTGAGACCGAAGATGCCATTCCGGTGAGCAACTCCTAGAACATTGAGCATCTTCGTAAGTTTTACCCGTAAGGCGCGGTTGCCGGAACCTGTTCCGGCAACCACCTTTTGTACAAGTCTTGCCGCTGTTGCATGTAATCCTTTGTACAAAGCCGGGCGCAGACCCCGTGCATAAGTAAAGCTCATGTGCTCTGCACATCTTGTCAATTTCATGTTTTCTATTTTTTGCGTATATGATCTGACACTTTGTGCAGCACCTACTCCCCGGTAAGCAATAACGAGCCGTAAGGCTCCATATCTTTATTTTATCCTCTTTCTTTTTTCTCAAGGAAAGGAAGGTTCCCTCGCCCACAAGTTTGCCAGGGGGAAAGGAGAAGATAATGGTATGGACCAGGCGTCGTTCAAGAAAGTTTTGCCTTGCCGGGAAGCAAACAACAGAAAAGCTAAGTTGCCAAAGTTTGAGCAATTAGATTTTTTAAATTTTTTAGTTATCTCCCTTGAACGACCGCACTTTGTATGGAAAACCTGTGCGCGGAGGAACCAACTCGTAGCTAGTTGCGCCCTTACTTTGTTTCGAGTCTGCTCAACAACTTAAGTGAGCTGCGACTAGTTGCGACAAGGTTTCTTGTCGGTAGCAGCATCGCCAGCAGGCTGCTGACGTCCCGCACTCAGCGCTCGCGGCTAAGGTGCCTGCACCGGCAAGTTCCCTAAAAGCGTAGGGCAAAAACATACAAAGGAGTAATCAAGTAAAGGGAATAACATTGCAATCATTACCCAGAAAAGAGCTATATTACAAAATAGCTTGTCGCGGCTCTAACAGATTGTTTTCGTAACATGACCAGCAGCGACAAGAAAAGAAGGAAACGGGCGGCCTAGTCTACACGATCGCCCTCAATCCTCTTGATCCCGCTCACCTTGTCCATAATGGGTGCGACAAGGGTCTTGAGCGCCTCCAGGTCAGCATCCGGCGGCAGGGTCTTGAGGACGTTGGTGAGGTTGAGGCCCGGGTTGCGGAAAACCACCTTCATCAACACCTTTTGAAGAGCTCCCGCGCAGATCTTACGCGACTCGTCGGCCAGCTGCTTTGGGATCTTCTCCCGGAGCCGCTGGAGGGCCGTCGCCACGCCTTTGAAGAACAAGGTGAGCTTGGCGCTGGGTTGAAGGTTCTCATCGGAGGAATACCCGAGATCCTCCACCCCCAGCTGCGCCAGCTCCCTGTCGATATCTGCGGCAGCACTCACAAAACCCTCCGTCTAGTGCTCCACTTTCTCCAGCGTCTTGGTCAAAGTGGTCAGCTTCAACTCAAGATCCGCGTTGGAGTCCTTGGCGGCGCTAAGCTCTTTGCCCTTCTCGGCGAGACGAGCCTGCAGCTCTGAGTTGCTCTGGGCGTCCTTCTCCCGCTCAAGCTTGAGCGCGGCAAGCTCTTCACCACTCGCCTTGAGATCGGCCTCCAGCTGCGCCACCTTCGTCTCCAGCTCCTTCTTGGCGGACTCGGCAACTGCGGCAGCATCCTCTGCTTGCTTAAGGGCTCCGCCGAATTCTTGCTCACGCGCGGCAAGCTCCTCCTCGTGGCTGTCGAGGTTAACTTTCCGCTGCGCCAGCTCGCCCTCCTGCACAAACAGCTTCTCAGCGGCAAGCCGCTGTTGCTCTTCAACTTCGGCCTTCTCGAGGAAGAAGGCCTTCTGCGCTTCGGCAAGTTGCTCCCGCTCCTCTGCCAGGGACCGGAGAGTTTCCTGGTGGAGACCCCGGAGCTCATCTGCGCGCTTCTCGATATCTGCTCCCGCCTTCATGACAAGCGCCTCGCGGGATTCCAGCTTGGCTTGCCGCGCGCGGTAGAGCGACAACAGCTTCCGCAGCAGCCGCTCCTCCTCAGGCTCGCCGCTGCTGCTGCTCGGCGCGTCAACTAGCGTCAGCCCAGCAGAGGCGAGCACCTCTCCGTCGAAGCTCTCTCCCTCGACCGGCGCCCTGGAGCTTGACGCCCAGGGGACGTTGATGAAGACGCCATCGCCGGCCTTCAGGTAGACGCTTGGCCGGGGCTCTTCGGAGCCTGGCGCTGCGGCAGCGGCGGACGGGTCGGCGGTCGACGTAGCGCCTGGCGCTCCTGCAGCCTCAGGGCCGTCAGTGCGATCGCCAGATCCCTCGCCAGCTGCTGCGGCGGCAGCTTTGGCGGCCTCATCGCCGGCGGGATCATCAGCGCCGGCTGTTTCTTCAGTGGCAGCTGCATTGTCGACAGCAACCTCAGTCTCCATCGGCTCCGCAGCAGATGGGTCTGATTGCCGGAGAAGCGAGAAAAATCAAACAAATACCCAACAAGAAGAAGAACCCAAGAGAAGCTTTGAAGAGAAGATTACCTCTACTGGGTTCAGCAGTCGTAGTCTCTGTCGCCGGGGGGACGCTGGTGCTGTCCTTTGCCGGAGAATTCCCCCTTGCCGGAGGACTCTCCCTTGGCCTTTCGGGGGCAGTTTCCGGGCGCTCCTGATGGGGCTGCTCTGCGCCTACGCAAATCAACAATCAGATATCAGCAAATACAGAGTATCCATGCGCGCCTCACAGCGGAAAGCGAACCATATACTTACGCTGGGGGCTGCTCTGGGGCAAAGTTGCCGGGTCCGGCAAGGTTGTCTCGGGCGCACCCCCTGCTGTCGCGGTGGGTTCGTCCTCGATGATAATCACCGGGACCTTGGCCCTCTTCGCTGCTCTCTGGGCCAGAGTCCTGAAAAGGAACAAGTTCAGAGTCAAGCAAATGAGATACAAGATAAAACGGCAAGAATTGAAGAACTACAAGTACAACAAGAGAAGCTTACTCTTCTTCTTCTTCCTCGTCGGAGCTGAACGCGGAGAAGTCGAAGTCCGGCCCATGTCCAGCGCGAGGAGGCGGAGGAGTGGGTTCCCTTGGCTGCTTGGCGGGAACGGTGGCGGTGGCCTGAGACGACCCCGCTCCAGTTGCCGCGGCAGCATGAGGTGCTCCCGCAGCACCAGTGCTTGCCGCGGTGGAGCGCGTCACGCGGCGCGGCGACTGTTCACCCGCCTGCCGCCCCGCTACGTCCCCGACCTTGCGGAGACGCCTTCTTGGCGGGGATGGAGGCTCTGCTTGCGGCGAGCTACCTGAAGATGAGGAGGAAGAGGAGTTGATCTCCAGCGAGCCGCTCGTATCCTTGGCGGGCTCGCTCGACTCGGCGTTATGCCCGGCAAGCCCTTTCCCGCCGGCGGGCTCCCCTCGCTCAGCACGGCTTGCCGCCTCTGCTGCATCTGCCCCCTCCACAGTGAATCCAAATTCGCCCGCGGCTGCGGCTGCCGCCGCCTCTTCTAGCCTGGTGGCGATGCGTGTCATCTCCTCATAGGTGGTGTCGCTGGTGAGCCTATCCTTTTCATCGGAGCAGATCGGCACTTCTACCAAGTCGTCAAAGAACTGCTGCACAACGTCGTCTGCAGGCTCTTGCCAAGTTGGGACAATTCCATGCGAATCGCACAGCGGCATCATTGCACGGATGCGGTCGAGCGCAGAGTTGTTGCACAGCGGAACAACACCCCCCGGCAACCTGAACACTTCGGGATGCTGAGGGTCATACTTGAACAGCTCCTGGAGCATTGCGTTGAGCTCCAAAACAGTGAAGTTGAAATTGAGGCCTGGACGCAGCCTCATGATATCCGTCGCATTCTTGAATTCCCAGGTGGGTCTCCCCCATTCCTGCAGGGGGGCAATGCGGCGGCGAAGAAAGTCTGCGCCAACAGCGCCTACAGTGAGCCCGGCAAGCCTGAGGCGTAGGATCCGAGTGACGGCAATCTTCAGCCTATCATCTTCCGGGGCCACGTCACTCCAATCGCTGCCGCGTGCTACTGGGGTTTGGCGCCGGGCGGTAAACGGCTGCGGATTCTCCTCGTCAATCCAGCACCAGTCTGCTCTCCATTCTTCCCACTTGCCGCGGAACTCTCCCTCCAAATAAGTGTCCTTCTTGCCGGCCCTCGAGATCCAGGCGATTCCGCCGGATAAAGGTTCTCCTCTCTCTACTCGGGGCATAAAGAAGTGGCGAAAAAGGGCTACGTTGGGATGGACTCCGACAAAGTTTTCGCAGAGATGTGCGAAAACTGCCATGGTCAGAACGGCATTGGGGGTGAAGTCAAGGAGGTGGAATCCATAGGTGTTCATGATATCGCAGAAAAACTCAGAGAAGGGCGGCAAGAGCCCGCAGTAGAAGAACAAGGCGAAGAAAGGGTATCCGTTTGGAGCCATTTTCCGAGCGGCGGCCGGAAGTACCTTCGTGCGCGGATGCGCTCGCGTCTCCGTCGACCAGAAGAGATAGTAATTCTCCCTCAGCTCCTTCGCGGCAAGCTTGGGGGGGAAGACTGCCCGCTCCTTTCACAGCGCCGCAAGCCGCTGCACCTCGGTCGACTTCACAACCTTCCCCTTGTCGGCTTTCGGAGCCATGGCGGAAGTGGTGGAGGAGGTCGACGGCGTTGGTGGTGCTGGTGGCGATGGGGGGCGGGGCGCTGCTCTCTTTTCAGCTTTGGGAAGACGAGGGAGCGGCGGAGATTTCTGAGATTGGAGTAGCAACCGGCGAATGGGCGAACTGCCCCTGTTTCCCCTGCTTATAGGGAGGGAGGGGGCGGACGTTCCGCATTTCCGAATAAATAAACCACCCACAATCTCTCCCACGACGCCGCATTCAACGCGTGCCGTTCGGGGAGGGCGCGGTGGATATGGAGAAAGATGCGGCGTAACCTAGGCCGCGCGTGCCCGTGCCCTGTTTTGGGCCTGGCCCAACAGCGCTCGGCACCGTGTATGGCCCAAGCCCGGGGGCTCCTGTCGGTGTACTAGAGTAGGGGTACCCTAGTATCCCGAACTTGTGCACGGGCAGTCGTAGCATCCCGCGGCAAGGCTTCCCGGGTGACCGCCAAGGTCCTCCGTGGTTCCCCTGGAGCCAGCCAAGGAGACAAGACCCCGGCAAGAGGAGCTTGCCGGGAAGGCCAACCAAGGCATCTCAAGGAACTTGCCGCGACGCGCCCCGCGTCCCGGCAAGGCCCGGTGAGCGACAAGCTCCCAGACGCGACAAGACAACGACCGCGGCAAGGCGCTCGCCATGGCAAGCCACCACTCTGTGTCCGCGCTCCAGCACATCCACCAACGTGTCGCTCCGGGACCCTTCCAAGCGTACGTGGCGGGAGGCTGTGCAGCCAGCGGTGCGCGGTGGCAAGCGGCGCTGACAAGATTGCCATCGTGGCGGGCGGTGGCGTCCCTGACGGTCCCTTTTGCACTATTTAGGCGACGCAGACGGGCATTTAATGCCCTTGTCCCCTGCCGTCAGGGTTAGGTATGATACACTGTAGCAGGTAGCTGTACCAACCGCAGCACCTTTCCATTTTTACCCTTGTCTACGTTGCCACCTATCGGTGACCCCTTGAGCATATAAAAGGAGGCCCATGCGCAACGTAGAGGGGGGTTGGCAAAAAAGAACTCTCGGGCTCGGTCTCGTTAGCTGCTGGAGTGTACTGTAGCACTCCGCGCTCCCGAGCAAGAACTCAATACAAACCACGAAGCAGGAGTAGGGTTTTACGCATCCGTGCGGCCCAAACCTGGGTAAGCCGCTCGTGTGCTTCGCCTCGATCCGCTCTTCGTGCGACCTCCGCCCCCGCCGAACCGAAAGGGACTCGGCCCGCCGGTCCCATAGGTGCCCGTGGATCAGTGCCCCGGCAATGAGAATAAATTTGCTTATGTGGGGAATAATAAAATTTCTATGCTTGTGGATCATGAAAAGAATGCGTTATGTGAGAGTTATTTTGTTGAATTCATTCATGATGCTACTGAAAATTATTATGAGAGAGGAACTTATGCTTTTACATATCTCAATAATATCAAGTTTCCTCTCTTTATGTTGAAAGTTTTGATGTTGCACTTGTTTTGCCTTCCTATGCTAGTTGATTCTTGTTCCCATAAATTGTTTGCTCACAAAATCCCTATGCATAGGAAGTGGTTTAGACTTAAATGTGGTTGCCATGTGCTTCATGATGCTCTTGTTATGATTCAATTCTTATCTTTTATGCGAGCATCATTCAAATCATCATGCCTAGCTAAAAAGGCATTAAAGAAAAGCGCTTGTTGGGAGACAACCCTATTGGGGAACGCAGTAATTTCAAAAAAATTCCTACGCACATGCAAGATCATGGTGATGCATAGCAACGAGAGGGTAGAGTGTCGTCCACGTACCCTCGTAGACCGTAAGCGGAAGCGTTATGACAACGCGGTTGATGTAGTCGTACGTCGATCGACCGATCCTAGTATCGAACGTACGGCACCTCCGCGATCTGCACATGTTCAGCTC
The DNA here is from genome assembly GCF_003073215.2 of Triticum urartu. Lineage (NCBI taxonomy): Eukaryota > Viridiplantae > Streptophyta > Magnoliopsida > Poales > Poaceae > Triticum > Triticum urartu. The sequence continues at coordinate 516,119,710 of NC_053027.1, read as the reverse complement.
GGTGACGTCCCACAAACTCACGATCCAGTAGAGCTTCGAGGGAGAGTTCTGTTAGCACGACGGCGTGATGATGGTGTTGATGAAGCTACTGATGTAGGGCTTCACCTAAGCACCGCAATGATATGACCGAGTTGGATTATGGTGGAGGGGGGTACTGCACACGGCTAAAAGATCAATGATCAACTTGTGTGTCTATGGGGTGCCCCCTCCCCCGTATATAAAGGCGTGGAGGAGGAGAGGGGCGGCCCTCTACTATGGCGCGCCCTGGGGAGTCCTACTCCCACCGAGAGTAGGATTCCCCCCTTCCATGTAGTAGGAGTAGGAGAGAAGGAAGGGGAAGAGAGAAGAGAAGGAAGGAGGGGCGCCGCCCTCCCCCTAGTCCAAGTCGGACTAGGCCTTGGGGGGGGGGCTGCCCTAGGCAGCCCCTCTCTCTCCCCCCTAAAGCCCAATAAGGCCCATATACTCTGCGGCGAATTCCCGTAACTCTCCGGTACTCTGATAAATACCCGAACCACTCCGAACCTTTCTGATGTCCGAATATAGCCTTCCAATATATCGATCTTTACGTCTCGAACATTTCGATACTCCTTGTCATGTCCCTGATCTCATCTGGGGCTCTGAACAACCTTTGGTACATCAAAACACATAAACTCATAATACCGATCGTCACCGAACATTAAGCGTGCGGACCCTACGGGTACGAGAACTAGGTAGACATGACCGAGACTCATCTCCGGTCAATAAACAACGGTGGAACCTGGATGCTCATATTGGCTCCTACATATTCTATGAAGATCTTTATCGGTCAAACCGCATAACAACATACGTTGTTCCCTTTGTCGTCGGTATGTTACTTGCCCGATATTCGATCGTTGGTATCTTAATACCTAGTTCAATCTCTTTACTTTCAAGTCTCTTTACTCGTTCCGCAATGCATCATCCCGCAACTAACTCATTAGTCACATTGCTTGTAAGGCTTATAGTGATGTGCATTACCGAGAGGGCCCAGAGATACCTCTCCGATAATCGGAGTGACAAATCCTAATCTCGATCTATGCCAACTCAACAAGTACCATCGGAGACACCTGTAGAGCACCTTTATAATCACCCAGTTACCTTGTGACATTTGGTAGCACACAAAGTGTTCCTCCGGTATTCGGGAGTTGCATAATCTCATAGTCAGAGGAACATGTCTAAGTCATGAAGAAAGCAGTAGCAACAAACTAAACGATCATCATGCTAAGCTAACGGAATGGGTCAAATCAATCACATCATTCTCCAATGATGTGATCCCGTTAAACAAATGACAACTCATGTCTATGGCTAGGAAACTTAACCATCTTTGATTCAACGAGCTAGTCAAGCAGAGGCATACTAGTGACGCTCTGTTTGTCTATGTATTCACACATGTACTAAGTTTCCGGTTAATACAATTCTAGCATGAATAATAAACATTTATCATGTTATAAGGAAATAAATAATAATTTTATTATTGCCTCTAGGGCATATTTCCTTCAGTGTCCCACTTGCACTAGAATCAATAATCTAGTTCACATCTTTATGTGATTAGGTCATATCTCCATGTGACTAACACCCAAAGGGTTTACTAGAGTCAATAATCTAGTTCATATCGCTATGTGATTAACACCCAATGGGCCTGCCAAATTCAGAGCCGTATGTATTTCGCAAATTTTCTATGTCTACAATGCTTTGCTCAGAGCTACTCTAGCTAATTGCTCCCACTTTCAATATGTATCTAGATCGAGACTTAGAGTCATCTAGATCGGTGTCAAAAGCTTGTATCGACGTAACTCTTTTATCACCTCCATAACCGAGAAATATTTCCTTAGTCCTCTAAGGATAATTTTGATCGCTGTCCAGTGATCTACTCCTAGATCACTATTGTACTCCCTTGCCAAAATCATGCTAAGGTATACAATAGGTCTGGTACACAGCATAGCATACTTTATATAACCTATGACTGAGGCATAGGGAATGACTTTTCATTCTCTTTCTATTTTCTGCCGTGGTCGGGTTTTGAGTCTTTACTCAACTTCACACCTTGCAACATAGGCAAGAACTCCTTCTTTGACTTTTCCATTTTGAACTACTTCGAAATCTTGTCAAGGTATGTACTCATTGAAAATATATCAAGCGTCTTGATCTATCTATATAGATCTTGATGCTCAATATGTAAGTAGCTTCATCGAGGTCTTTCTTTGAAAAACTCTTTTCCAACACTCCTTTATGCTTTCCAAAAAATTCTACCTTATTTTCGATCAACAATATGTCATTCACATATACTTATCAGAAATGATGTAGTGCTCCCACTCACTTTCTTGTAAATACATGCTTCACCGCGAGTCTGTATAAAACCATATGCTTTGATCACTTTATCAAAGTATATATTCTAACTCCGAGATGCTTGCACCAGTCCATAGATGGATCGCTGGAGCTTGCACACTTTGTTAGCACCTTTAGGATTGACAAAACCTTCTTGTTGCATCATATACAATTCTTCTTTAATAAATCCATTAAGGAATGCAGTTTTGACATCCATTTGCCGGATTTCATAAAATGTGGCAATTGCTAACATGATTCGGACAGACTTAAGCATCGCTACGAGTGAGAAAATATCATCGTAGTCAACATCTTGAACTTGTCGAAAACCTTTTGCAACAATTCGAGCTTTGGAGATAGTAACACTACTATCATTGTCCATCTTCCTCTTGAAAATCCATTTATTCTTGCTAAACCACAGTTCATATGGTGTCATCTCAACAGATTTAGATGGTGCCCTATTTAATGTGAATGCAGCTGTCTCTAATGCATAACCCCAAAATGATAGTGATAAATCGGTAAGAGACATCATAGATTGCACCATATCTAATAAAGTATGATTATGATGATCAGACACACCATTACGCTATGTTGTTCCAGGTGGCGTGAGTTGCAAAACTATTCCGCATTGTTTCAAATGAAGACCAAACTCGTAACTCAAATATTCTCCTCCACAATCAGATCGCAGAAACTTTATTTTCTTGTTACGATGATTTTCTACTTCACTCTGAAATTCTTTGAATTTTTCAAATGTTTCAGACTTATGTTTCATTAAGTAGATATACCCATATCTTCTCAACTCATCTGTGAAGGTCAAAAAATAACGATACCCGGCGCGAGCCTCAACACTTATCATATCGCATACATCAGTATGTATTATTTCCAATAAGTCAGTTGCTCGCTCCATTGTTCCGGAGAATGGAGTCTTAGTCATCTTGCCCATGAGGCATGGTTCGCAAGAATCAAGTGATTCCAAAAGTCCATCAGCATGGAGTTTCTTCATGCGCTTTACACCAATATGACCTAAACGGCAGTGCCACATATAAGTTGCACTATCATTATTAGTTTTGCATCTTTTGGCTTCAATATTATGGATATGTGTATTACTACGTTCGAGATTCAATAAACCATTTATATTGAGTGTATGACCATAGAAGGTTTTATTCATGTAAATAGGACAACAATTATTCTATGACTTAAATGAATAACTGTATTGCAATAAACATGATCCACTCATATTTATGCTCAACACAAATACCAAATAACATTTATTTTAGGTTCAACACTAATCCCGAAGGTAAAGGGAGTGTGCGATGGTGATGTTATCAACCTTGGAATCATTTCCAACTCTCATCATCACCTCGCCCTTAACTAGTCTCTGTTTATTTTGCAACTCCTGTTTCGAGTTACTACTCTTAGCAACTGAACCAGTATCAAATACTGAGGTGTTGTTATAAACACTAGTAAAGTACACATCAATAACATGTATATCAAATATATACTTTTGTTCACTTTGCCATCCTTCTTATCTGCCAAGTATCTAGGGCAGTTCCACTTCCAGTGACCATTTCCTTTGCAGTAGAAGCACTCAGTTCCAGGCTTGGGTCTTGCTTTGAGCTTCTTCATGGGAGTGGCAACTTTCTTGCCTTTCTTCTTTGAAGTTCCTCTTTCTTTCTTTGCCCTTTTCTTGAAACTAGTGGTCTTGTTAACCATCAACACTTGATGCTATTTCTTGATTTCTACCTTCACCGATTTCAGCATCGCGAAGAGCTTGGGAATTACTTTCGTCATCCCTTGCATATTATAGTTCATCACTAAGTTCTAGTAACTTGGTGATAGTGACTAGAGAACTTTATCAATTACTATCTTATCTGGAAGATTAACTCCCACTTGATTCAAGCAATTGTAGTACCCAGACAATCTGAGCACCTGCTCACTAGTTGAGCTATTCTCCTCCACCTTGTAGGCAAAGTACAGTCAGAGGTCTCATACCTTTCGACACGGGCATGAGTATGAAATACCAATTTCAACTCTTAGAACATCTTATATGTTCCATGGCGTTCAAAACATTTATGAAGTCCCGGTTCTAAGCCGTAAAGCATGGTGCACTAAACTATTAAGTAGTCATCATACCGAGCTTTGTCAAACGTTCATAATGTGTGCATCTGCTCCTGCAATAGGTCTGTCACCTAGCGGTGCATCAAGGACATAATTCTTCTGTGCAGCAATGAGGATAATCCTCAGATCATGGACCCAGTCCGCATCATTGCTACTATCATCTTTCAACTTATTTTTCTCTAGGGACATATCAAAAAATAAACGCGGAGCTACATCGCAAGCTATTGATCTACTCCCTCCGTCCGGAAATACTTGTCATCAAAATGGATAAAAGGGGATGTATCTAGACATATTTTAGTTTTAGATACATCTCTTTTTATCCATTTTGATGACAAGTATTTTTGGACGGAGGGAGTACAACATAGATATGCAAAAACTATCAGGACTAAGTTCATGATAAATTAAGTTCAATTAATCATATTACTTAAGAACTCCCACTTAGATAGACATCCCTCTAATCATCTAAGTGATCACGTGATCCATATCAACTAAACCATGTCCGATCATCACATGAGATGGAGTAGTTTTCAATGGTGAACATCACTATGTTGATCATATCTACTATATGATTCACGCTCGACCTTTCGGTCTTAGTGTTTCGAGGCCATATCTGCATATGCTAGGCTCGTCAAGTTTAACCCGAGTATTCTGCGTGTGCAAAACTGGCTTGCACCCATTGTATGTGAACGTAGAGCTTATCACACCCGATCATCATGTGGTGTCTCGGCACGACGAACTATAGCAATGGTGCACACTCAGGGAGAACACTTATACCTTGAAATTTAGTGAGAGACCATCTTATAATGCACCGCCGAACTAAGCAAAATGAGATGCATAAAAGATAAACATCATATGCAATCAAAAATATGTGACATGATATGGCCATTATCATCTTGTGCCTTTGAACTCCATCTCCAAAGTACCATCATGATCTCCATCGTCACCGGCATGACACCATGATCTCCATCATCTTGATCTGTATCAACGTGTCGTCACATGGCCGTCTCGCCAACTATTGCTTTTGCAACTATTGCTATTACATAGCGATAAAGTAAAGCAATTGTATGGCACTTGCATCTTATGCAATAAAGAGACAACCATAAGGCTCCTGTGAGTTGCTGATAACTTTAACAAAACATGATCATATCATACAACAATTTATATCTCATTGATGTCTACTACGCAACCTTATTCATGTAAACATTGTTGGGCCTCCAAGTGCAGAGGTTTGTAGGACAGTAGCAAATTTCCCTCAAGTGGATGACCTAAGGTTGAGTAAAATCCACCATTGGTCCTAAAAGTATTCGAGGTGTGCCACTTTAGTCCTAAAACTATAGAAACACATATCTAAGTCCTACTTCTTTCTAAAGTGTGCCACCGCTGGTCCTAAGCTCGCCGGAGCAAGCCTGACCTACACCCGTGGCACTTTGACCTTTGCCACATCCAATTGAAGGGCCACATTGGGAAAACAGCTTCACTAGATACATTGCAATAACCCCCTGAATTTCTTACCCTCATATTGTGCCCCGCCGTGGTTTCTTTGATTCTCTAGCACACACACAAGTCACAGGCGACTGGGGCGCAGTGGCAGCCGGCGGACATCGCCAGAAGCAGGCGGCCGATGGAGGTCGACGGAAGCAGGCGGCCGGCGGTGGCCGGCGGAGGTCGCCGGAAGCAGTCGCCGGCGGAGCGGGTGCTTCACGCGGATGGCCCCACAACGGCGTGCCCCCGGTGATCCTCCACCAGTGTACAGTACGACCCTAGCCCTAATCCTCTAATTCCTTGCCTAAATCCTTTTCCAATCTCTGGAATATTTGACCTTTGGTCCAATCTATGCTATCAAGTGGTTATGGAGTTGGATTGTACTGCTATGGTTTGTATAGAGTTTGGATTGTACTGCTATGGTTTTACAGGAGGCCGGCTATTAACTGTCTTTTGCTTCAGAGTTTGAACAAAAACTCTGAATGTATGGTTGGTATGACACCGATATTTATACTGGACACTTGTTAATTTGGAAACAGGTGATATATGTATTTGTGCAAGATCATTCCCTGTTAATTATGTGACAAATTTCAATATTTTTCACTGACAGGACCGATGGAAGAGCGATTCTCTGTAGAGATTAATCACGCTGGTTTGTTTTGCGGTTCTGGAATGAACAAGGCATATTTCGATGGCCAGGTTGATCACTTTGATGGTTGTGAGGTAGAAACCTGGTCTCCATTGTGGATATATCATTTTGTGGGGCAGCTTGGGCATGATCCAGCTAGGGTGGAGGATAAGGTGTGTATTTCATATAGCATAGATGCCTTCAAGCAAGCATATGGCCAGATTATTATGCCTTGCAGAGATGAATGATCATGGCAAAAGGTCAATAGAATTGAAGTGAAACCACCTCAGTATGAAAAACATGTTGGTAGGCCATCAAAGAAGAGAAGGCAGAATCCTGTTGAGATGGAAGAAGGGGCAAACATGAGCAGACATGGCACTATATCCCATTGCAGTGTGTGCAATTCAACAGAGCACAACAAAAGAAAGTGCCCAAATAAAGGTCAACAAGGACAATCACTCAGTGTTAATAAGAGATCACAAACACAAGGAGGACAGAAGAGGAAGATACAAGTGAATAGAAACATTCTTACATAGGCACAACAACATTTTGTTTCTTTATTTAGTAGTTAGCTCATTTCATTGTTGCAAATATTGCTCATACTCTATTTATAGGAATCTGGTACAGCAAGTGTTGGACATAGGAAGCAACGCACTCAAACTACTGTGCTTGAAACACTCCTTCTTCAAGTATGTTATTCTTTCTTAACATCTCATTCCCTGAAATGTGTTGCATTGATGTTTGATGCTTCTTTGGTTGTAAGTAGGCTCAAGCATCGCAGCAATCCAATGTGTCAACAAGCCCTATTCCAGAATCCGCCTTCATTGCTCGCAACAGAGATGCTTTGCAGCCCACTACAGCTACCACATCCACTGTTGGCTTAAAGAAGAAGCCAAAGAAGAAGGTTACAAAGGCCAGTATCACTGAATATAAGTGAACATGTTCTCACTTTGGATAGAGAGCTTTTTGGACAGACAAAAATTCTATTTTCGGTAGTATTTAGATGATGCCCGCTAGGTGTTGAAGTAAACCTCATGTATGTGTCGCTGTGGGTTTATCTGCACCTTCATATGTGCATTTTGAGGTTCCCATGTAATAGAAACCTAAATTACTAGCATTTATTTCGAGCACCATGTAATTCACTCTTATTTATATGTACCCAATGAACTTCGTATTACTGCTGTCAATGTGGCCAATGCTATCAGTTGTGTCAATGTTTCAGATGATATTGTGTTACAACTTCCATGTGTGTTGTAGTTGAGACATTGGTTCAAGCACAACAATTTATTGCATGGTTGAAGTGAGCTACTAGGGTTGGTCCTCACCATGGTTGAAGTGAATGAAGTGTGTGAGCTTGCAGCCATGGCAGGGGAGAAAATGAGGAAACGAAAGTGAAGTGAAGAAAGGAGCAGCCTTTCTGTGTTATGTACATGCAGGGGGTAAATGCAAGCCCACCAACTGTTTATGGCGGGAGGTTTGCCGCCAAAACTGAGTCATCCGACGTGGCAAAGGTCAAAGTGCCACATGTGCAGGTTAGGCTTGCTCCGGCGAATTTAGGACCGGCGGTGGCACACTTTAGAAAGAAGTAGGACTCAAATATGCGTTTTCATAGTTTTAGGACTAAAGTGACACAGCTCGAATACTTTTAGGACCAGTGGTGGATTTTACTCCCTAAGGTTTATCAATCCGTGGGAGGCATAGGTTGAAGATGGTCTCTCTCAAACAACCCTACAACCAAATAATAAAGAGTCTCTTGTGTCCCCAACATAGCCAATACAATGGTAAATTGTATAGGTGCACTAGTTCGGCGAAGAGATGGTGATACAAGTGCAATATGGAGGGTAGATATAGGTTTTTGTAATCTGAAATTATAAAAACAGCAAGGTAACAAGTAATAAAAGTGAGCGTAAACGGTATTGCAATGCTAGGAAACAAGGCCTAGGGTTCATACTTTCACTAGTGCAAGTTCTCTCAACAATAATAACATAATTGGATCATATAATTATCCCTCAACATGCAACAAAGAGTCACTCCAAAGTCACTACTAGCGGAGAACAAATGAAGAGATTATTGTAGGGTACGAAACCACCTCAAAGTTATTCTTTCTGATCGATCTATTCAAGAGTTCGTACTAGAATAACACCTTAAGACACAAATCAACCAAAACCCTAATGTCACCTAGATACTCCAATGTCACCTCAAGTATCCGTGGGTATGATTATACGATATGCATCACACAATCTCAGATTCATCTATTCAACCAACACAAAGAACTTCAAAGAGTGCCCCAAAGTTTCTATCGGAGAGTCAAGACGTAAATGTGTGCCAACCCCTATGCATAAGTTCACGAGGTCACGGAACTCGCAAGTTGATCACCAAAACATACATCAAGTGGATCACGTGATATCCCATTGTCATCACAGATAAGCACATTCAAGATATACATCAAGTGTTCTCAAATCCTTAAAGACTCAATCCAATAAGATAACTTCAAAGGGAAAACTCAATTCATAACAAAAGAGTAGAGGGGGAGAAACATCATAAGATCCAACTATAATAGCAAAGCTCGCGATACATCAAG